>NC_030854.1:18436453-18451174 GCF_000208745.1 Theobroma cacao | reverse complement strand
ATATATATATATATATATATATATATATATATGGAGATGATTATGTGATAAACTAAAGTGAAGAATTATTCATGGTAATTTGAGTTTTGAATTCGACGTGTTTAATGAGTTGTATAGTTGATATAATGATGAAAGTTACTGGTGGCTGGGTATGGAACGAGACATAGTTGAGTTTGCGACGAAATGTCTCACATGCCAACAGATCAAGGCGGAACATCAAAAACCATCGGGTACTCTTTAGCTTCTACTTATCCCTGAATGGAAGTGGGAACACGTGACTATGAACTTTGTATTGGATTTACCGCGGACGCAGAGTGGGAAGGATGATATTTGGGTGATTGTGGGTAGATTGACTAAGTTCACCCATTTCTTGGCTATTGATAGCACGTATTCCATTGAGAAACTGGCTAAGCTTTATATAGATGAGATAGTGAGATTGCATGGAGTCCCAGTTTCTATCGTGTCAGATCGAGACCTTTGGTTCACTTTTTGATTCTGATCAAAATTTCAGGAAGCTCTCAGAACTAATTTGAGATTTAGTACTACCTTTCATCCACAGACAAATGGTCAATCTGGAAGAACTATTTAGACTTAGGAGGCTACGGGCTTGTGTCATTGATTTTACTGGGAGTTGGGACAAACACTTGCCGTTTGTGGAGTTCACGTATAATAACAGTTTTCAGTCTAGTATCAGGATGGCCCCATACGAGGCTCTGTATGGAAGAAAGTGCCGAACTCCACTCTGTTGAGATGAAGTGGGTGACAAGAAATTGTTTAATGTAGAGTTGATTGATCTGACTAATGACAAGATCAAGGTTATTCGAGAACGATTAAAGACAGCTCAAGATAGGTAGGAAAGTTACTCTAATAGACGGAGAAAAGATTTGGAATTTGAAGTTGATGATGGAGTTTTTCTTAAGATTTCCTTGGAAAGGTAATGATTTGAATATTTTGAGGTATTAAGTCTTATTTGATTATATTATTGTGGTAAATTGTGGTATCTTGTTGGATAATGAAAGGTGTGATTCGGTTTACAAATCTGGGAAAGCTCAATCCGAGATACATTGGACCCTTTCGTATCATTTAAAAGATTGGGCCAGTGACATATAGACGAGAATTACCCCCGGAGTTGGATCGGATTCACAATGTCTTCCACACCTCGATGCTGAAGAAGTATGTACTTGATCCCTCCCATATTCTTGAGGCACCTCCGATTGAGTTGCAAGAAGATTGAAAGTTCAAGGTGCAACCTGTACGTATTTTAGATAGAAAGGATCGAGTGTTGAGGAATAAAAACATCCCAATGGTTAAGGTGTTATGGAAGAATGCTCGGATGGAGGAGATGACATGGGAAGTTGAGCACTAGATGAGAAACCAATACCCGCATCTTTTCTCCGAGTCTGGTAAGTGAAATTTTGAGGTCAAAATTTTATTTTAAGGGGGGAAGTGTTGTCAAGCCCTACTCTATTATATACTTGTCATGTCATTCATGTGCTTGATAGAATGTTTGCATAAATGAATGTATCGAAAAATCATTAAAAGTCGGTATTGTACCTAGTGATACAATTAAGTTGATTAAAGCCTTGAATTAGTCCAAATAGAGATTTGAAGATGCATTTGAGAGATATTGAACCTTAAAATGTCTTATTATAATGATTCAGAATTCGAGGATTGATTTGGAGTTAATTCGAGAATTTTCATAACGTAAGGGTAAAATGGTCATTTTGTCACCCAAGGGCAAAATTGAAATGTTGGATGAGATTTTTGATCAAGTTTGACTATTTGGAGTATAATTTGAGATTTTGGAGTGAAAAATTTTAATTTTTGACATTTTTCGAGTATAAGGGCAAAACGATCATTTTACGTGTCCATGAGGACGTAATTGAAATTTTACATCACCATGACACTTGTCAAGCCCATGAATTTCACCTATTATCACTTTATACTTTGGATAATTATGGGATTACATGTGGTGGTGAGAAATTGCTTAATGGTTAAGTTTTTAATCTTGGACCAATTACATGGTGACACGTGGTAAATTTTAATCTTTTATAATTCCCTTTAACAACCAGCACACACTCCTCCCAAATCACTCTCTCTTGGCTGGTCAAAGCAAAGAACAAAGAGAAAAGAATAGAAACAAACCCTAGAGAGAACAATTCAAGAGAAATTTGTGGAATTTTAAAGAATAAAGCAATCAAAGGTGACATTTTTCACTTTAGCTTAAGATCTACCTTTCCAATGCTCTCTTTTTCATTTTCCATAGTTGAAACTCAAGATTTCATGAAGGAAAGTTTTCTGGCCGAACCTAGGGGGAGAGGTTTTGATCACAGATTTCGTTAGATTTCATGCTATATACGCGTTTTTAGTTGTTTTGTGATACTCGGTGTGAAAAACAAGCATGAAAACCACATGTTCTTCATCAAACCCTCCTTGGCTGAATTTACTAAAGGACACATTGATGATGAATCTTGTTATATCTCATGTTATTTAGCTTGTAATTGATGAATTGTGGTGCCGGATATTGAAAACGGTTATGGAAACGTATGGTTCCTTTAGTAAACGATTTGAACAATAATGAGAAAATCATAGTAAATGGACTTGGATTTGATTCCTAATGATATAGATGGATTTATTGGACTATGTTGACACTGATTAGCAGGTTAGTCCATAATTGGAATGAATTTCGATTACAATGAATTAAGTTACAATCAAGCTTATTGAGGTACTTTGGTGTATTTGGAATATTGGAAGTGTAATGAATATATTTGAAGTTGAATTGGATGTTTTGGTTAATTCAACAGTGTATAGTTCGAGTTAGGTCGAATACAAGTTCAGTCTGATCATAATTGAACCCATGTAGAACACCGTCTTTAAGTGATTATTCAAATAATTCTCATTGCATTTCATGCATTCATATAGAGCCTGAAATAGTCTTATGACGGTTTGACACAAATATATCGAATTACGCGTTATGTATTATGTATAGGTGGTGAGCCCTTTGATACGGGTAAAGATATTGTGCCTGAGGACTAAGAATAGGAGTACTCCAAACTTCTGCTATTGTGAGTAATCGGACTTTCATCTTAACTATCTAAAGTAGTTTATACTCGTTTTTATGTTTTAAAGAAAAATGAATTTAAAGTGCAAACTATTATGTTTTATAATTGAAGTGTTGATTAAACGAAATGAAATTTATAACTTGTTTTGAAATTGAATACTGGTTTTGGAAATTGAGTAAGTGGAGACTGTATAATTGTGTTATATATATGTTTTGACATATGGTTTGAATTGATGGCTTATGACAATGTGATGGCAAACATGGCTGGATTTGTGTTTGTGTGGAATATATGAATTGTTTTGCTTTGCCTTGATAGGCTGGTAATATTATATTAGCCATGTCATGTTGTCAAAAATTTTATTGAATTGGTAGGTTATTTGATTAGCTTACTGTAGTGGGCGGGATTCCGTGGACCAGCCTATGAGAGGGGCATCGTAAATCCCGTTATATTTTACCTTAGTACGAGAGGTACGGAGGGTATCTCCTAAGGTAACGTTAGAGTTCACTTCATGCCGAACCACCACGTGAAGGTGAAACTCAGTTGACGTCAAGGAAGGGTTGTGCTTTTAAATGTAAAAAAATGAGTTTTATACTCATATGTTATTTTAACAGCCTTGGCAAACTCGGGTGGATGCCTCAGCGCAAGGTGTCACCAAGTGCAAGTTTTTGGCACGAGCCAAGTTCTTATGAGAATCATAAGCCAAATTGATTTATATGAAATGAAATGAGATTTGATGTTATGAATCATATTATGATAAGATATTTTAAATTATCTCCATTTACTCGGCTTTAGATGTTTTAGATGAAATTTGCTTACTCACTAGCTTTATAAAAACTCACCCCTTCTTTTCACCCATTTCAGGCTAAGGGCAGTCTGTAGACGACTGATTATGTCGAGGGTTTGCTTTTGGGTTTGCACCCTTAGAAATTGTAGGTCTATAGTCTTGTACATATATGTTTATTTTGAGGGCCCACATGTCGTTGTAGAATATTTTATATACCTGGCTGCGTGTGCCACTGCATGTATGAATTTATTTTGCTTTTACGCTACAAAAATTATTTACGTAGAGTTCTATAAATATTGTTTTATAAGAAAATAGAATATTTTATTTAAATATTTTTATTTAATTTGAATAGCTATAATTTCACTTTAAATTGATGAATTAGACAACAAAACTTATTTTTAGACATGAAATGGATGCTTATTACTTGTATATCATATTTTTGCCAAGGTTCAAAAATTTTGGGTAAAATGATCAAAATACCCTTGTGTAGTAGAAATTACTTTTTGATTGTTTTNTCGTATATCATATTTTTGCCAAAGTTCGAAAATTTTGGATAAAATGATCAAAATACCCCTGTGTAGTAGAAATTACTTTTTGATTGTTTTTGATTTGAAATTGGTCTATATTTCTTTAAAACATGCTATTTAATAACTGCTGCTCACAAGGGAGAAGTAAAATTGATGCGAAAGCCTTGCGAGGTTTCGGTTGGCATCTCGGGTAATGAATGTCAATCAAGACATCGCGGCAATTGTCAGGGGCTTGATGGGAGTTCTGGGTCATGACATAAAAACTCTTAAGGCTCTCAAGTAGGTAATCATAGATAATCAACCCGTGGACTCTCTTTCACATAATAATAATCTAGAAGCCCTCCCTCCACCGGTTTCCCAAAGCCATGGCAGTCTTAACGATGTTGGTCGACATCGAAGAAATCATGTGGTCGCAACCACGTATATCAACTCATGGCCCAGCCACATATAACAACCGGTGGCCTTGCCATATATAATCACAAATCGTGGCCAAGCCATATCTAACAGTCCGTCGGTGACCCAAAGGTTCTCTAACTAGAGCTCACTTGTGCACAAGGGTCACATTATCCTGATGTGGCATTCGACTTATTCTCAAAGCTCTTGATTTGTCAAAACCATTTTCAAAACCAAATCAAGTTTGTCAAGAGTTTTCCCTTAAATCATTTGAAAACAAGGTTTGGTAACCTTTCAAAATTTGTTTTCACATTAAAATGCATGGTGTAAACATTTGCATAAAGTTTGGACTAAAATCAGCTCACAAGAATGTCACGACCCAAATTTCAGGCCATGACCGGTGCATGGGCCAAATGGACATAGCCCACTAAGCCCAAGCAAGCCTATTTACATGATCTGTTCATTTCTCCATCTGAATTACTGAAGTCATATTTCATAACTTTGAATCAAAATAATACTAAACATTGCCAACTCATAATGGCATATCGATCAAGTATATATATATACATTGTCTATAACATGTATCTTAATAATTTACATCAGGGTTGTCTATACATCTCAAAAAGAAGACTCGATTTTCAACGGAGAAACCCGAGTGATGTACGGCTACTGAATGTCGAGATACCTACCAAGGAAACAAATCTATAAGGGCACCTTGACCTAGTTATTGGTTGCCTCTTGATCTGAAAACATGAAGTTGAAAACGGCGAGTATAAACCCAATGAGTGAACAAGAAAGGAACAAGCAAACATTAAGGAATGTTTAACGAAATCATGATGCATTTATTTTTCAAAACAATGCAATTTGTTTTAGTTCTTATTAAAACCCTTCATGTAAACCCCACATGAGTAAATCACTTTATGAATAAGGTCCATGCTCAACAAAGGATTTGGAGAGTGAAAACTTTAATAGCATTCATGAGAATTAGGTCAAATAAATGACGGGTCGTAGCTGCAGCGAGAATGCCTTTCCGCTGCAGCGACACTTGACTTAAATTATTAACTAGCTGAGGATTTCTTAACTGGCCGAGGGTTTCTCACCAAACCTCATCATTTTAAACTTAATTCATTTATTCCTTAATGTTGGAAGTCCATGCTCAACTATGGTATCAAAGAAATGGAAAATAAGGTAGCAACAAAAATTTTTGGTCACAAAATAAAAAGTTTCTCGCTACAGCGAGAAGCGATAGTAACATTCTCGCTGCAGCGAGATTTTTGGCCAGCCTTACCCCTCCAACCAGAGAGTTTCTCGTTGCAGCGAGAAACAGAACAGTGAGAAAAAGGTTTCCTTCATTTCAAGAAAAAGCCATTTTGCTGAAATGACAAAATCAACGTAAAACACATAAAGATTTCCAAAGTTCAACATGCCAAATTCATATGCATTTCAACCATAAACCATATACATGAGTTTTCATTCTCTAGACATATATACATATACAAACATGGATAAATATCAATACCACTATCATCATATCCAGCTCATGTGCATCCTCCCACATTGTGCATATAGCCAGAGTCATCGTGTGCATCCCCCCACATCATACACAATCAGTGGCATCGTGTACATCCCCCTGCATCGTGCACATAGGCACTATCATCATCCATCTCTCTCACCACCACCATTACCGGCATGTGCATTCCCCCACATCGTGCACACACGCGGTTATAATCATCACACAATATCAACCATCATGCACAACATATATATATATATATATATATACCAACATAGTGTAATAGTGCATGAATCCATAACAACTGTATGTCACAACATAAATAAATTTATCAAAGGCTTGTTCCCAAGGCACTTGTTTTTAAGGAAAGTTGGATAAAATCATTCAAGTATATTGTGCAAATAAGTTTACATTCCCAAAACAATTTTGAAATGCAAGTCCACTCACTGGTATTTCGTTGAACCTTTTGTCGACTCTACTTCTCTAATTGTCCAAATGGGGTGATGGGGCTTCGTTGGAACCTTGGTAGCTTGTATTTGAAATTCTTTCCAAAACTTTCAAGCTATTTTTGAAGCTTCCTCTCTCTCTTTCTCTCTCTAAAACACCTAACTAGTGAGAGAGAGTATGGAAACAAGATTTTTCAAGGGTTTTAAAGTGAGAGAATGGAAGAGCACAAGGGTTTATGGAAAGGGTGCACCAAAAGCATGAAATTTGGAGCTATTTGAGGAAGGTTGTGGAGCTTTCTTATCAAGCTTTCATGGAGGTTGGGAAGCAACGTGAAAGAGAAGAAAACGAAGAAGAAAAGCTGTTGGAGAATGTAGAAGCTACTAGAAGAAAGAGATATTTATAGCCCAAGCTTATCCACTCCACTTAAATTACCAAAATGCCCCTTCACAAGTTAGCTTATTCTCCTCCAATCTTTTATGCAATCTTTTTACTCCTTTGACACTGGGACAAGGTCCATAATGGTCTAGAAATATTCGGGTTCATGAAAAGTTAAAAATTTTGACTTGAGGTGAAAAATGACCATTTTGCCCCTACCGTGGAGATCATCAAAATTTTTGTTTCCTTTGTTATTTTACCCTTATTTAATCATCCATTTATGTCTTAGGCCTATTTAGGCCATAATATTGTGTAAAACTTACTTTTAAAGGCTTACTAAGGAAATAACGAAATTACCCCTGATCAGGGATATCGCGTGTACTTCTATCTACGAGTCTATAAAGGTCAAGGTCTCACAAAGAATTTGCATTTAAGCCATTTATCAAGTGCATTTAACTATGCACATCACATAAAGATACAAGGCACGATTTTGATGCAAAACATTACAAAGGGCTTGTTTCCCAGTTTCTAAAACACTTTNAACTAACTTACTATATATATATATATATATATATATATATATATAGTATAGACAAACAACTTCCAAATCACTTTGCATACACAATTGCCTATTGTTTCTACCAGGTCATGCTTTCCATAAAAGCAATGTATAAATCATTCCAAACCATGTATTTAAACCACTTATCATTTTCTAGCAATTCATGCTTTCCACAAAGGTATTGAACAATACTATATATATACTTTGATATAACATAGAATCTTTTAAAATCGACACCCCTTACTCACCTTAGCTTGGTGGGATTTTTCTTCACCAAATAATTATCCTCAATGAGCTTATCAATGTTAAGTCACAAGTCTTTGCAAGCTGTCCTTTTAATTTCTAAAAATGCCAAATCTGTATATCAAATTGCATATCATTCAAATCCAATTTCAATTATTTCTTGTTAGCTTCCAACTAACATTTCAACATTTGAATTATATACCACTCAATCATACTCATTTCACTTACCTTTAAGAGCCAATTAACTTCAATAGCATGCTTAATCCTAAGCTTCAATTGTAATTTCCAGCAAACTTATTCTTTCATTCAACCTTTTAAAAATAGCATATACAATAAGGTTTATAAATTTCCAATTCACATAAACACTTCTTTTCTAATCCGTGTCTAAATATATCATGTATAAAAATTCTAGAGTTCAAATCTCATACCTCTCAATGACTTAACACACTTAAATGTCAATTCCAGCAGCTTCCTTTTTTTTTCTTCTCCAATACCTTGCAATAAGTATTTCAACATAATCCATTAATCTTGAGCTCATCTAAAAGTTTTCTTTCAATCAGCACCAAAATCCAGATAAATGTCTAAATCTTAAACTTCAATCCCTTACCTTAATGGCTCAATAGCACCATTTCCATAACCTTTAGCAAGCCCCCCATGTCGAGCCTTCCCGAGCCTTCTTTTTGCTGCCATAAACAAAAATCATCAACGACTGTTCTATCTTTCTTTCCATTCATGAAACTCAAGGTCAAGAACACTTACCCATCGTTTTTTTGTCTCAAATCACCATATACCCGTATACAATCAACATGCATGCATTCGGTCCTTTGATTCTTTGAAGATCTTGCTGCCATAAAATGTTTCTTACGGTTACAACCGGTTTTCAAAACATGCATGGAAGAAAAATCACAACTCTTACCTTCCTCTCTTTGGAATAGTCAAACTGAACACTAATCTCCTTCAAGCTTCAAATCTACACTTTGAATGGTGAGTGAACATCAAGACTCAACAAGGAAGAAGTAAGAAACCCACGATTTCTCTTGAATCCTCACAAACTAGAGCCTTCCTCCATTTTCTCTTTTTTTTTTCTATTTTTTTCTCTCGGGTGAAGCTCTTATGAACAATTTCTTCTTTCTTTTCCTCTCTCAATGGACGGTTTTCTCAAGCTTCTCAAGGCCAAATTTTTGTTCTCTTTTACTTTTTGGAATTTGGTATTTATTGGGCACCCATTCAACCAATTACAATTCATGATTTTTTTTTATCTTTTCTTGCTATTTGGCCACCTTGTCATCCTATGGATCTTCATGCAACAATCCTATCCCTTTGGCCATTGGTTGGAAATCTTTTACATTATCCATCTTATTCACCTTCATGCATGGCCGGCTATTCAATTCACACATCCATTCTCTCATTTTCCCATTATTCCATTAGTTTAACATGTTTCTACTTACACCAACTTACTTTTGTCCAATAGCCTTTCATGCATTCTCCCACATTATTTCTCATTTGGCATTTCATCTAGCCAATAACATTACATGCATATACGTTTCCTTTCATTTAATCCAACATTGCCACCAAGTGTCCATCATGCATAAATCTTCTATGCTTTCTTTAACTAGCAAAATCACATGCATATTTCACCTTGTGCATTTGTCTCCTTCCTTTTAATTTGTCACATGGTGGGGGTCCCACATGTTCCACACTACAAGTACATCCTTGCATGGATATCTTTGCATGTAATAATATTTGTTACATGCATAATCCATCCTCCCATGTAATCTAATTTTCCTTGGTTAGTTAATTTCCATTTAACTTAAAATGGTGAAATTGCACATAAGTCTTCAAATTTCTCCTTATTTACCATTTGACCCTCAAAATTTTTCATCCTTTTTAATTTGGTCATTCAACCATTTCATAAATTACAATTTGATCCTTTAACTTGTTCATAATTACAACTTCACCTCTTTACTTTTTATTATTTGCAATTCCACCCCCCAACTTCTTATTTTTTTCAATTAGGTCCTCCCATAATTCCTTTAATTCTAATTTCCTTCTATTTTTCTTCCTTTACACTTGTACAAATAAAATATTAATTTCGTACTTCACCAAGGTATCACCATAATATTTAAATATATACTTACCCTCTCTTACTTTATTTAATGAAGGCACGCGGGCTTAAGGGTGTGCAAACGGTTAGTTCGGTTTTGGATATCCAAATCAAGCTTTTAGAAGCCAAAACACTTACCTCCAACACTTAGAATCCAAGATTAATGTTGTTCAATTTTCTACCCGTGTAAGTATACGTATCGCAAAGATAATATAATGATGAATAGAGTGTCGATCCCACAGAGAATTGAATTAATTCTTATTGTTAACTACTAAAATTAATGCACTCTAATTTTAGCGAAACCATTAAAATTAAAATTAAAACTAATAAACTAATAACTAAAACTAATCTAAAACATATCAGCCAAATTATTTTATTAACTTCTAGTGATTACCAGACCTAAGATTATGGTATCCTTTAATATTTCATCTGAATATTATCTCTCTCTCTCTTAACTCAGTTTAATGGATTAAGTTGTTGACGTAGAGTCCTAAATTATTTACAAGCCTCTGTCGAGTTTTTCATAAAAATGCATCTCCCAACTAATTTACTATATATTTTGCAAATTAAATTGAAGAAAGATTCATTAAGTTCGTGCTCCAATTTAGGCTACGTATAGCTTATAGGTGCATGTCTATTCTATATGCAAATCAAACCACCTAATCAACTAAGTGCATTTGATCATACGCTATTCAATTCAAGGTCTACCTAAATCTCCTTCGTCAAGGTTTAACCCAGGTTTCTAATTCAGTCTAATTGGTGGCAATCAATCAGAAGCATTAAGAACAGAATAAAATAAACCACTTGAATCCATCAAACATAAGCAAAAGAGAGATAAATAAATCAGAATACGTATTGAGTTCAATCATAATATTAGATAAATAATTTAGTTTCTCGTCAAGTCACACATTATCATCAAAATAAGTTTAAACATTGAAACTAAACCAAGAAAAATAAAGAATAAAGAAACTCCAAGAGTGAAACTCTTGATCTCCAAATCTTCTTGAATCCTTCAATTTCTTTTCAGCTCCAATGAGACTTTTTTTTTCAATGATTTTGTGGCTTGAATCTCAATTGTCAATTTGGTGTCTTATTCTCTTCCTAAAAGTTTTTTGAAAGGTTATTTTTATAGGACTTTGAAGTTAGGTCAAGTTGGGTGAAGAAAGAAGTCAATTCCAATGAGTATTTCCTCATCAGACTATGTGAGCTGTGGCCTCGACCCATTAATTGAAAGAAATCGCAATTGCTCTAGAACTACTATAGTGATTCAAATTTGCCATGATTTTTGACCATTTTTTAGGCCGAACTGGTCAAAGTGGTAAACATAAAAGTTGTATAGTTTTCTCTTAGCTTTCCAATGGTTTAACAATCACTTCATTTGAAGCCCTGTAGAGAGAGTTATGGTTAAAATACCAAAACATATGCAATGAAAGTCTACATCTTAAAATTGCTATATTTCTTCCATTAAAATTCTTCTTTCGTCAAACACCTACAAAAGCACAAATAAATCAATAACAACATATTTTGATCACATTAACACCAAATTAAGCATAAAATTAACTAAGATTAGATTGACTCACTTAAATTGACTAATTTAAAGTAATTAAATAAAGCCTACTAATTTTTATGTATTACTACAAGAACTAAGCTAAATTATTATCAAAAGTTAGCCCAAATAACTCTATATCATAGAGTTATCACACCCCCACACTTAATATTTTGCTAGTCCTTGAGTAAAACATAGAAAAAAAAACTAACTTACAAAAATTAAATTCAGTTAATGAAAACAAAAATAAATATAGTTACTACTACTACTAGAGATAAAGTGCACCAACTCAATGATTCCCCATAATTTTCTCAAAATTATGTCTATTGATCATTAACCTAAGGAAATATATAGGCATAATTTAAAGTCATATTTTAATTCTAGTGCAAGCACTTTCTCCAATGGATTTTCGTGTGTGTGAAATCTTTTACCAAGAATATCATGATATCCGGATGAGTTTATGCCAACACAAATTTCAAATTAGTACTAAATTCCATAAGTTTACTTTTCATCTCTTTCTCCACTAATGTAGACTAACACAAAGCTAGGGATCAATAGGACTTTAACACGCTTGTATTGTATGGCTAGGGTCAAGGTATGATAAAGGATATTAATGTGGTTTAAATAACTCTAAGCACATAATTATTCTAAGACCTATATATATAGCTCTAATTTCCTTCTCCTAGTATATCTTTTCGTGCACATCTAAACTTTTCTTTCATTCAACACATTTTTTTTCTCTCTTTTTTTTTTTACTCACAAATTCACACCCTAAAATTTATGTTCTTTGTATTGTAGGTAGTGGGGTGGCTTTTAATGTCAACATCACCTTTCCACCTTTTACAACATTTAGCTCAATTTATATTTCCTAAAACAATATACATGCTTAGGAGTGAGGGTTGCAAAATTGAAAAATTAATTTTAAGGGTAAGCTCAATTACTATGTAGTTCAACAAAGAAAAGGGAAATTAGGCTTAAAAGGGGTGTACTAGGGATAAAAATTTAACAAGGTAGGCTTTTTAAGCTCAACGGTCTAAAGATGGCCTAAATCATGTCCTTAACTAAGAATTGCCTAGGATTTTGCCTTGAGAGAAAACCAAGCAAATTCTAGAGTTCATGACATAATCTATAATTCACATCAATATAAACCTTCTCTAGATATTCATAATAATTCAAAGTAAAAGATATAATACTCAAAATTGTGGAAATCACATCTTAACAATGATACTTAACAAAAGACTTTAGCATGAATCTAAACAAAAACCTTTTCACCAAAAGATAAGAATTCAAGACAACTAATTATCATCATTGGACAAAGAAATCATCGATATATTGTCATTTAATGCATGCTTAACCGCATAACGTTATTTGATAGAGGTTTTCCTTCGTGTTAGTATAATAATAAGGAGTTATTAAGTACTAATTGGATGAAGCCCATGGAACATAAATGCCTTACAAGAGAATCATAAAGTTGTTATAATTATGAGATCTTTATGCATCAAAACCAAGCTCCTAAAATAGTTCCTGGTCATTGTATTGTCAAGACAAGGCATTGACAATGCTAAAAGATTAATGCATGTTAAGCCTCTTTACTTGGGAAGTAAGCAATCAATCTCATAGATTGAAGTATATGGGATACTTGACGATGGCATGTGGGTGCTTGTTAGAGAACAAGTTCATTGAACATGATCTATAATTGTCTATGAATATGTTCTCATGTGATAGTTGTGCAAATAGTCCTCGGACTTAAGACAATAGGTCATCTTGCATGGGGAATGACATACTTTGTTTTCACCTTTACGGGTCTAGAGGTGACTAAATGCCTAAACAGGGTGCGTTAGGGTATGTTATTGTCTTAGCCCAAATTCCAAGGCCATGACCGACGCATGGGCCCAATGGGCATAGCCCACTAAGCCCAAGCAAGCCTCCTTATGCAATTTTGATTATCATTCCCATCCATCATCTTTAAAATTGAAGTGTTGTAACTCTCAAAAGTAAATGTTCTAGTAATATTTTATAACAACTGGATATTCATTTTTATACTATATCAAAGTACTATTATCATCAATCCAACATATACTACTTTATTTATAACATGACTCTTAGTAGTTTACATTACATATACATGTTCACAAGTAATAGACTTAAGACTGTCAGCGGAGTGACTCTGGGTGAGGATACAGCTACTGAGATGCCAAAGTACCTACCAAGAAGACGAGCATATGTGTGTGACTCAATTTAGGTCCCAATTGCCTCCAAATATGAAAACATGAATTTTAAAAACGTGAGTACAAAACTCAGTGAGTGAACATAAGAAGGGAACAAGCAATCAATAGGAAGAATTTGGAAATCATGATGCACTTGTTTCAAAAACAATGCAATTGATTTAATTTCTTACTAAAAACCCTTCATTTCAAACTTTGATTAATACCCTCATAGTGTTTCACAAACCCATGATCAATCCATGGAGTTAAATGGGTGAAAATATATCAAAAAGTGAATAGGGTAGCATGTAGGATAGAATGTTCTCGCTGCAGCTAAGTTCATTCTCGCTGCAGTGAGAAATAGTACCAATTTGCATGTGTTTTAGTTTTTCTAGTATATCTCCCGCTACAGAAGTTTACTTGACCAGATTTTTGAACCATTAGAAAGCTAAGAGGCAAGGATACAACTTTTATGTTTACCACTTTTCCTAGTTCAGACGGGAAGGTGGTCAAAATCTTTATCAAATTGAAGGCACTGCATCAAAACCTGAGAGTTTCTAGCTGCAGCGAGATTTATTTTCGTTGCAGCGAGTTTTCTGCCGCTAAAACAGAATGTTTCTTGTTGCAGCAAGAAGTAGGGCACCTAAGTGAAAAAGGGGCCTCCTTTGCACAAAAATCCATTTGGTGCTGCAATAAAGATCAATTTGCTAGAAAATGGGAATTTTTCAAGATTCATCTTGCCAAATTTCACATGCATTACAACCATATACCTTTACTCATAAACTTCCTAAAACACACATATTTACATATGTATATTTATATATACCCAACATCATCATGCACACCATCCCATCATCATCAGCTCATGCGCACTCCCCACTCGCACATAGCCGAGTCAATATCATTACACAACAATATATTCATACGTATATATATATATATATATATATATATATATATATAC
>NC_030854.1:18421347-18435957 GCF_000208745.1 Theobroma cacao | reverse complement strand
ATTATAGTTCACTACTCACCTTAGTAGCTTTATAATTGAAATTCTTTCCAAAAATTATCAAGCTACTATGGAAGCTCCCTCTTTCTCTCTCTAAAACTTTCAACTAGTGAGAGAAAGTGCTGAACAAAGTTTTTTTTGAGGGTTTTAAGGTGTAAAAGTGGAAGAGCATGAAAAATCGTATGAAAGAGTGGGCAAAGGCATGAAATTTGGAGCTAGAGAGAGAAAGTTATGGAAGTTGCAAAGCAAGCTTCCATGGAGGATGGAAGCAACGTGAGATGGAAGAAGAAGAAGGAAAAGAAGCTGCTGGAAGAAAAAAGATATTTATAGCTCAAGCTTATCCATTTCACTTGAAATTACGAAAATGCCTTTAGCACATTAACTTGTTCTCCTTCAATCCTTGGTGCAATCTTTTTACTCTTTTGATACTAAAACAAGTCCATAATGCTGTAGACATGCTCGGGTTTACGAAACTTAAAAGTTTTGACCCGAGGTGAAAAATGACCATTTTGCCCCTATGGTGAAAATTATTGAAACTTCTAGTTTTCTTTGTGTTTTCATCATTGCACATTATTTATTCGGTCTTATGCCTATTTAGACCTTAAAATATCATAAAACCTTATTTTGGGAGCTTTTTAGAGGAAATGACGAAACTACTCGTAGCCCGTGTTATTGTGTCTATGCGTAGTTATGAGCCTATAGGGGTTGAGGTCTCACAGTTATGAAGCATGCGAAGGTTGATGAGTGGTGAAGAAAGGATTTGTGACCCCAAGTGATATGAGGAGATGTATCTCACTTGTTCTCAATTCTTGATTAACTTTTATAAAGTCTTTGGCGAAAGCATGATGAGTTTGAAGTTAGTTTCCTAACTTCACAAAGTTAGTTATGAATTATGACAACTAATATGGAATGTGATAAATAGACACCGAGCCATGCTTTATGACATATTTGAGATATTTGATGAAAGGACCATATTGCACTGATAGACTTATCATTGAAGGCCTTTGTCAAATTCTTTAATTTGGGTGGTCATGATGTGTTGTTAGATACCGCTCATGATCTATAAATATAAATCAATTATCAAATTGATATTTAATTATGATTTATGTTTATTGCCAGCATGTTAAAAGCCTAATGGGTTACACACATTAAGCAACATGATTGAGATTAAAAAAAGATAATCAATTAAGTTGAACTTAATTGAAATAGACCAAAATAAAGTTGAAAAATTAATTAAGTTCACAAGAACTTAATTGAAAATACAAATGTTGTATCTAGGGTTACAACTTAGTTTGACTATATATATATATATGTTTTGTTAGCCAACTAAAATTCTAAGCCTTTAGGCACTTCTTAGCCATTTCATAAAAATAAGAAAAGAAAAATAGTTTTCTTTGTTTGATAGAAATAATATTGGGCAAGAATTTTTGGTCTTTTTGTTTTAGAAACAAAATTTGTTAGCACAAGTAAAATCGTACCTTTGAGAAGGTCTTATTCAGTCACTATGTGGATTATTGTTGAGGCCAAATACTTGGGTGACTTAAGATTTGAAAAATCCTAAAGGTGAAGAAGCAAAGATTTTGACTGCAGGATTTCAGATTGTCTTATTCCTTTTTAGGTTACTTGCTTCATCACAAGTGTTTTTAGATTTAATTAGCTATTGATTATGATATCTAGAGTAAGGTACATAATACTTGAACCTATGAGTGTTCATAATTAATCTGAAATTGCATAAAAAACACAAACATTGATTATGAGGGTTTTAACTATTTCTCTGATGAAATGTATTTTTATTTTTCCATTGCATTATACTTTTATTTCTTGCTTCTTTTCATGTTTGAACATGAGGCCAAATCCTTGCAGTATCGATACTTTTGTTAATGTATTGATACTTTTGAGGTAGTGAGCATTCTATTGAAAATGTATTGATATATTTGATTAATGTATTGATACTTTTAAGGCAATAAGCATTCTGTTGTATTTCTATCATTACATTTCAAGAATGTATCGATAGATTAAGTTTGACTTTGTAAAAATTGACTTTTCTCAAGATCATGTATCGATAGATTTCAATTTCTATCAATACTTGTCCAAAATTATTGATACATGAAGAACATATATCGATAGATTTGGACCAAAATGGATTTTTCAACATCCTTTTTAATTGTTCTGCTTTTGAAACTCATGTGAAAGTGCTAAGGAATGTCTAGAGTTGATATTTTAAGACTTGAATGAAATTTTGATCATTTTCTTTTATCATTGCAAAACATGGGATGAATTTGAAGGCTATAGAGCAAACAATCTCCCCCTCTTTGACATGACAAAATGATGAGCAAAATTTGTTCAAACTTTTTGAAAATGGACTCCCTTAATCTATGCTCCCCTTCAATTTTAAGCATTTTAAGAATTTTTAGTTTTAGAAATGATTTGGCTGTCTTGTCAAAAACTAAATGCAAAGTTTACTCTTTAACCCCATTATCCCTCTTTTTGTTATATTAAAAGAAAGTTAGGCCTGAAAAAGGAAAGTGGATTAGATTTGAAAATGTAAGTTAAATAAAAATTATGTCAAAGGAACGTGAAAAGCTAGCCAAGACTTCAAGAAAAGATTGTTCGAGTAATTTTATAACATAAAGACAATAAAAATAGTATAAAGAGTAGAGAATAAGGAACATAATTGCAATAGAAAGGAAATATGATCATTAGCATAAACAATTTGTCCAAGAGCAAATGTAACAAAAAAAATATTAAATAACCCCAAATTGATCGTCAAAGATCATCCAATATGGTGTAGAAAATTCTAAAGTAACAAAATGCATAGCAATTACAATGCACAAGCATAATGAAAATGGTTTGAGAAGGTGGCCATCCAATCCAAAAAGTGAAGAAATGCCGAGACAAAGCAACGTCCCTTTTAAGGAAATCAAGATGGCGTTGGAAAATGAGCTCGAAATTGCTCCTCTAGGAGTTGCTAGCGATGCAGTAGCTCACGGTTCTAGGCCTCAAAAGCATTTAATCTGCTAACCATATAAGCATCCATAAATTCCATATATGATAACAATCGAGTAAAAGCTTGCTTAAAGTCAAAGACTGTGAACATACGTGGGTAGCAAGGAGTGAGACTAGGGTTCACACTTGGACCAACATTAAGGGTTGCACTAGGCTTAGCATGGGTCTCATCATACCCTCATCTCTAACTATTTCAAGCTCATTGATGGTTTCCTTATGCACCCAAGAGTTGTTGACATATGTAAAATCGAGCTTCTTTTTATGGCATGCTCATTGATTGTGGTGTGCATGGTATGTGGTTTAGGTGGATCACACCTAGTAGGGATGCCCACCAAATCAATGATTTTCAGCATGCCATCAAGGATAAATTTGGACAAATTGATGCAAACTTGAGACTTGATGTGATAAAGAAACTAGAAATCCTCATTATTAATAGTAGAATAATTTGTGCCATGAGGGCAAATGGTATGGGACAAAATAAGGTGAAGGATATAGTCATACAACGACAAGCGTTTAACACTAGTGATACCTTTTTCATTAGTGGGGTGGTAAGTGTAAACGGTGGACAGGATATCATTCGTTAGCTTCACCTCAACATGATCCCTATCCCCTTGATGGACATTAAAGCCTAAATCGAGTCTAGGGTGTGCTCAGCTACCACATTTCGTTTCCCTATAACAGATGTGACAAACTTATCAGCGTGTTCTACAGGTTCATTGTCCTCATAGTTCTGAAATTTTGTGTCACGACCCGGAACTCCCCTCGAGCCCATGACAACCGTCGCGATGCCTCGATCGACACTCATTACCCGAAATGTCAACCGGAACCTCGCAAGGCTTTAATATCAGCTTCTCATTTTCCCTGTGAGTAACTGTTGCCAAATACCACATTCTAAAAGATTTTAAACTACTTCCAACTTAAACCAAATAAAATAATAATTTTCGCCTCACATGGGTATTTTGGTCATTTTTTCCAAAATTTTTGAAACTGGCTAAAATGTAATATACAAGTACAAAACACATAATTCATAATCAAAATGAGTTTAAAAGTCTAAAATTTCATTTAAAACGAAATTGTGCTTATTTGGATATAATAGAAAAATAAAAGAAATATTAAGTAAAATATTTTATTTTTTTATAAAACAATATTTTTAGAGTTATACGTAAATAATTTTTCTAATGTAAAAGCCAAATAAATTTATTCATTCACAATGTGACACAGTAAACCAGAGTATTTAAATTAATATAATTTATAATATCAAGTGGGCCCATGAATAACTAGAAGTAAGGAAAACTGTAAACCTATAGTTTGGAGGACGCAAATCCAAGGGAAGCCCTCAATGGAATCAGCTATATACAGCCTATTCTGAGCTTGAAATGGGTGGAAAGGAGGGTTGTGAGATTATAAAATCTTAGTGAGTAAACATACATCACTCAAAATATCTAAAGTCGAGTAAAAAGAGACTATTAAAACATTTCATCTGAATATGTTTTTCATAACATAAATATTCATTTCATTTAAAAACATTAACATGGCTTATGGGTATCTTAAAACTTGACTAATGCCAAAATCATTATCATACTCAGTTATCATGGATACCTTGGCTGAGGGCTATCCCAACTAAGTCCACCAAGGCTATTAAAAGTTATGTACACATAAATCATATTTTTATTTTAAAAATATAGCCGTTCCTTAGCGTTGGCCGAGTTCCCCCTCACGTGGTGGTTTGGCGTGAAGTAAACTCTAAAAGTTATACCTCGGGAGTTACCTTACTAGCCTCTCCAACCGAGGTAAAATATAAAGAGGTTTACTGTGCCCCTCTAATAGGCTGGTCCACAGAAACCCGCCCACTGCAGCAAGCTAAACCCACCATACAATAAAATTTTGACAGCATGACATGACTAATATAATACTACCCAGCCTGCAAGTGTAAAATAGAACAATTCATACAGTTCACAAAAATACAACCTAGTCAGTCATGCCAACACATTAACATAAGCCATCAATTCAAATCATAAATTTACAACATATCAATGGTCTCCAATTACTCTATTTTCAAAACCGTCATTCGATTTCAAGACAATTTATAAAATCATTTCGTTTAAACTCATTTTGTTTATAAACATAAAGATTTACCATTAAAACTCATTTTCATAAAATTTCACCAAAACCGAATAAAAACATACTTTAGATAATCAAAATGATGGTAAGGTTACTCACAATGTCTAGAGTGCGAATTTTCGAAGTACTCTGACTACTGGTCCTCGGAAGCAATTTCTTTGCCTTTATCGGAGGACTCACCACCTTGACATAGTACAAAATCGAGAAACTTACTACTTTGGTACTAAATCAAAATTAAACTAATTTAGACTACTAATTCATGATATGGAATGCAAAACGCACTGGTAACCATCTAATCCCCTGTATTGGCCTAATTCGTCTTATCACCCGATTAATTGGCCAACGCGTCCTATTTAGCTCCAAATTGCTCCATTTCTTTTTCAATACCTTAATTCACCAAATACAAGTCAAATAACCTAAAATTTGGCAAAACCATCTTCACTTTTCTTCTTAAAAATTTCAATCAATAATGGTTCATTAACACCGTGATTTTTCCTACTTAATTTTCTCACCATTATTCATCATTTTCTAAGCCATTTCTCTTGAAATAATAACAATCGATCACCCACACACATCAAGGAAGATTCGGCCAATGAAGATTCATGGGGAAAATGGATTTTTTTCTTGTTGTTTTGCTTCTAAATATGTTAAACTAACCTTAATCACTAACATAACTCAAAATCAAACAATTCCAACATCATTTCTCTCTCCATACCCATTTGGCTAGCCATGAATTCACCCTGGCATCATGAAATTTAACCATGGAAAATAAGGAGAAATGCATGGGAAAGAAAGATCTCAAGTCTAATTGAAAAATTTTACGTTTTTTTTCACTTGTTTCCTTGAATTTTCACACTTTTCCCTTGAATTTTTTCACCTAGGGTTTGTTCTCTTCTTTTTCTGCTTTTGTTCTTCTTTGGTCTTGGTTTGGCCAGCCATATGAAAGAAAACTGGCTGATTTTATGCTTATTTTAAACCTAAATAAATAATGGATATAAACTTGACAAATGTCACCACATTATTGGTCCATTTGTAATTTCTTAACTATTAAGCTTTCTCTTTCCACCACTTAAATTCCTTCAATTATCCATGATAATATTGGATAAAATCCATGTGTTGAACAAGTGTCGGGTATATAAAATTATAATTTTACCCTTGGGGTGGCAAAATTATCATTTTACCTCTATGCTCCGAAAAATACAAGGATTACAATTTTTCACTTATCTACATCAAATCATACTTCAATAAGTCAAATGTGATCAAAATCTTTGAAAAATTTCCCATTTTGTCCTCGAGTGGCAAAATTACCATTTTACCCCTAGATAGTGAAATTTCCAGTTTGAGTCCAAATTGATCCTCGAACTCCAAATCACCATTTTAAATCATTCCTGGACTGTACTATTTTCAATTTCACCCTAAAATCTCTATTTGATCTAGTTCGAGGCTTAAATCAACTTTGTTGTAACTCTAGGTACAATACCGACTTTTGTAAATTTTTCGAAACTCTCATAGCATGCAAACATGCTATCCATTATATGTATGTCATGACAGGTATTTTATAAGGACAGGCTTTACAGCACTACCCCCTTAAAATAAAATTTTGACCTCAAAATTTCAATTACCAAATTCCAAGAAAAGATGTGGATATTGGTCTCTCATCTGGTGCTCTACTTTCCATATCATCTCTTCCATTCGAGCATTCTGTGGCATCCCCCTCAAGGGCCCACTCCAAGGTATTGTTACATCTGGGTCCCCATCACTTGACTTACTTGTATTCGCCATGCCTAAGGGTGGCACGACAGGCCCTACAGGACCTTCTCGCCAAGCTTCGAACTCGAGACCTTTTTACTCCCTCCGAAAGGAACGCCTTTAACCATTGGGATGTTTTTATTCCTCAACACTCGATCCTTTTGATCTAGAATACACACGGGTTGCATCTAAGTCAAATCATCCTTAAATCATCAATCATGCATGTTTACTTAACTATCCACAATTTCTTTACCTTGACCTTTTATCAAACCTTCCAACATTCAAACATTTATTTCACCATTAATTATGGGTTTAAATGGTCAACCAACTTCTATTCCGTTTTACATACCTCTCTACAAATTCTATTCAAGCATTTGATAATACATAAGAATCAAACACCTTTTATTTATCCACATATATATTTAACATCACAGATAATCTAAATTTGGTAACCATTAGTAACCATATTCTCAAAAAGAAACTTTTGTATTTTTTATTTTTTTTATCAAGTACTTATTAAGTAGATCTCGACTATTACCACCATACATTTAAATAAATAAACATACTTTTGGATGTATCCTTATGGACTTAATCAATCCTTAAAGTTCCTAGGTCATAACTAACTAGTTAGTTATACATCACATACAAACATATTCAACTTGTGATTCCTCAAATTTACATTCAGACGCTAGATCTCATGGCCTCATTAGTTTATCAATTTGGAAATGAAAATAAACATTTATCTCCCCTTACGTACACTTTAAAATCAAAGTATCATTTATTAAGATCTTTCTGATATCAACTTCCTTCAGTCCCTTTTTCCTTAGAAGATTAAATCTATAATTAATCATTTTGAGTCATGGGCTTATGCCAATCAAGGTAGATTTTCACACCTTTTATTACATGAATTCGATTACACATATTCACCTATAAGCTATAAACCTTTCCCCAAATCTTTATATATCAAAATTGATATATTATTTATATCATTTCCAATCGTATGCTTGAGTTTCATCATGCTATATCCTCACATCACAATGTCATTAATCACATCTCATTTGCTAAATGTCACTTAAAAACTTAAACTGATTCGAATCATGCATGCCTTAAGCATTTTCAAATTCCAATTTTCATACTACCTTAGGAAATTTTCATTATCAAGCTTCATTATCCAAATTATCTTCATTCATCCTTTGTTCTGTTCTTCCATACTAATGTGATATCATTCTCCCTAGACCAATCTGCAGTTTGTACTTAAAACTTAAGACTTGGAATAAGGTTCTTCGAAGTACTTTTCAATGTTAATACGAATTTCACTTCCAACTTACGGCTTCCTATTTATAGCCACATAACTTAATGCTAGCTTCCATAAAATTCGTAGCAAAACTCTTCTTGAGTATTTCCTTGGGATTATCTATCTTAGACTTATGTCTCACATCATATGATCATTTAACTTGTGACTTAGTCGTTAGGCTCCTCAACAAGTTTCAAAGTCACACATCTTATGCTCATCATGTATAACTTATAATTCTTTCTCAAAAGCGTTTAAACATTCTTGAAACACTTAATCACTTATTTGCTCTCTTATACACCAAGTATATCATTTCCATAAAGGCATGCCCAACTACTAATGCTTCAATTTATCTCCGAGGGTTTCTAGCATGTCACCTAGTTTACTTGTGTTGTTACTAATCCTTTCCTTTCAACAAGGTTAAGACAAGATTAGTATATTCTTAAACAATATTCTATATCAAGTCATTTGCTATATCATTAATGAAATCTTTATTTACATTTTCCTCACTTGGTATTGACATCTCTTATCAGTATCTCATATATTCATTTAACCTTTCGCTCACTTTCTCATTAGTCTTTAATAAGACTTAATCTCTTGTCTTCCTTATTTCTTAAGATTTGACTTCAGTCATCATATTATTCATCTTAACACTCCACATGTTAATTTATTTTTATGTAGCCATCTCAAAAACTCTCTAAGTTTTCTTTCTCTTACATGCCAATATATAAGGCAATAAAGAAATTTTACAATTTCACTCATCATCTTTATCTTAATACCTCCCCAATGCACTTAAAATTCCAAACAACAAAGCTTAGCATCAAAACCAATGACCATTCTTCAACTCGTGAGTTTCATCTTCAAGCCACTCTCAATTTGCTCATGCTTTCTAGCCATTAGGGTTCTTAACGCGACAGCGTTTGGTAGTCAGTACTGTGGCATTGCAACTGTTTAAATTCACTTTATCCCAACAACTCTTCTACCTTTAAAGCTATTACCTCAATTATTCACAATCGTGTGGCTTCCCTCTAAGTCTATACCACAATTAGCAAGACTAACTTTCTATCACAATTACGTGATCAGAACATTGATTTAACGTATTTATTTTGCCACTAGCATTCCTGCATCTTTACCATAACATTTAGTACGAGTTTGCTTAAGCAAAAATCTCCAAATCTATTCATAACTACATGTATCTCAGATTGCCCATCACTTATCATCAGTCAATAAATTCCACTTGAGAATACTCTTTCCAAATTTTATAGTGACTTCACCATATAGTATCACGACACTATGTTCCTCCATTCTACTATCACGCATACTCCACAAAAATTAATTAAAACATTTATGTACCTTAACTAATGCTAATTCCATTTAATCATATCTTAAATACTCCAAACTTGAAAATTACAACTCCAAGTGTATGTCCATATATTTATAATCTTTATATATTTCATGATCATGAAAACTACAACTTACAAACTAGCTTTCTATCATATGCACACTATTAGAACATTAATTTCAACATATTTAATCTACCCTTGGTGGTATGTTAAAATCATCCCTGTCTCGGTTGCAATCCAGAGGAATCTCTCCTCTGCATATCCGTATGAGCTGATGGAGATGGAGTAGCTACCGTAGCCCGTCCTAACTGTGGGCAATCTCTCCTAATGTGACCTAGTTGATCACAATAAAAACATCATACAAGCTCTCTACATTGCCCGAAATGATATCTCCTACAATTTTTGCATCTATGAGAACCTCCAGAACTCTTTTCAGAAATAGTCATCGTAGATCTATTAAATCTTGGAGGCCTCTGCTGTGTTTGTGAAAATAGAGGTTGAAAAGATGTTATTGAAACGGTAGTAGTACTTCCTGAAACAGAGGAGTCTTTGTCCTTTTTTGGTGGCTGACTAGAAGATACACTCAGATTTCTCCTTTTTACTAACTCAGCTTGCAGACTCCTATTTTCATTCGCAAGCTTTTCAGCTCTTAAAGCCATTCGCACCACCTCTTTAGATACGATTGCATCCGATTCACCCATAAAAGAAACACAACTATGTTGCCTAGCCTCTTTAAGCTTCTTAGAATCAAAAACACCCAGCACTGATGGTGGGACAAAAGGTGGGGGTGGTGGTACTGAAGTAGCAGCCGGAGGAATTGTAGGAAGAGCTTGACTAGCTTGAGCCTGGCCAGTAATAGCAGTAGAGAAGGCTGTCAATGCCTGAACTACCTAAGGAGGCATCGCAGGAATACTAATAGGTAGCGGAGGAGGTGAAGGATGTGGAGGAGTCTCGGTCTGTTCAGCAACAGGTGCAGCCCGAATAGTAGACACAGTCAATTCCCCCTTTATAAGATATAGCTGACGATATCGGGAACGACCTCTTTCCCTCTCAGCCGATCTAGTGAGAGGTGGGTGTTCACGTCGAGGAGGCATAATAATCTATAAGAGGGAACAAAGCGAGTAGGCAACCTCAGGTTCTATATGCTGATGCATGTATTCTATTCAACTTAACCTAACTTAACTTGGGGCTAAACTGACACTGTAAATTCTTAAAATAACTTTAAAACAACTTTAAACCAAAAAGCTCTGATCTTTAAAACCAAAAGCTCTGATACCAATCGAATTGTCACGACCCGAAACTCCCCTCGAGCCCGTAACAACCGTCGCGATGCCCTGATCGACACTCATTACCCGGAATGTCAACCGGAACCTCGCCAGGCTTTAATATCAGCTTCTCATTTCCCCTGTGAGTAACTGTTGCCAAATACCACGTTATAAAAGATTTTAAACTGTTTTTAACTTAAAACAAATAAAATAATAATTTTCGTCTCACAGGGGTATTTTGGTCATTTTTTTCAAAATTTTGAAACTGGCTAAAATGTAATATACAAGTACAAAACACATAATTCATAATCAAAATGAGTTTAAAAGTCTAAAATCTTTATTTAAAATGAAATTATGCTTATTTGGATATAATAGAAAAATAAAAGAAATATTAAGTAAAATATTCTATTTTCTTATAAAACAATATTTTTAGAGTTATACGTAAATAATTTTTGTAATGTAAAAGCCAAATAAATTTATTCATTCACACTGTGACACAGTAAACCAGAGTATTTAAATTAATATAATTTACAATATCAAGTGAGCCCACGAATAACTAGAAGTAAGGAAAACTATAAACCTACAGTCTGGAGGACGCAAATCCAAGGGAAGCCCTCAATGGAATCAATTATATACAGCCTACTCTAAACTTGAAATGGGTGGAAAAGAGGGTGGTGAGATTATAAAATCTCAGTGAGTAAACATTCATCACTCAAAATATCTAAAGTCGAGTAAAAGGAGACTAATAAAACATTTCATCCAAATATGTTTTTCATAACATAAATATTCATTTCATTTAAAAACATTAGCATGGCTTATGAGTATCTTAAAACTTGGCCAATGCCAAAATCATTATCATACTTAGTTATCAGGGATACCTTGGTTGAGGGCTATCCCAACTGAGTTCGCCAAGGCTATTAAAAGTTATGTACGCATAAATCATGTTTTTATTTTAAAAATATAGTCGTTCCTTAGCATTGGCCGAGTTCCCCTTCACGTGGTGGTTTGGCGTGAAGTGAACTCTAAAAGTTATACCTTGGGAGTTACCCTACTCGCCTCTCCAACCGAGGTAAAATATAAAGGGGTTTACTGTGCCCCTCTAATAGGCTGCTCCATAGAAACTCGCCCACTGCAGCAAGCTAAACCCACCATACAATAAAATTTTGACAGCATGACATGACTAATATAATACTACCCAGCCTGCAAGTGTAAAATAGAACAATTCATACAGTTCACAAAAATACAACCCAGTCAGTCATGCCAACACATTAACATAAGCCATCAATTCAAATCATAAATTTACAACATATTAGTGGTCTCCAATTACTCTATTTTCAAAACTGTCATTCGATTTCAAGACAATTTATAAAATCATTTCGTTTAAACTCATTTTGTTTATAAACATAAAGATTTACCATTAAAACTCATTTTCATAAAATTTCACCAAAACCGAATAAAAACGTACTTTAGATAATGAAAATAATGGTAAGGTTACTCACAATGTCTAGAGTGTGAATTTTCGAAGTACTCTGACTACTGGTCCTCTGATGCAATTTCCTTGCCTTTATCGGAGGACTCACTACCTTGACATAGTACAAAATCGAGAAACTTACTACTTTGGTACTAAATCGAAATTAAACTAATTTAGACTACTAATTCATGATATGGAATGCAAAATGCACTGGTAACCATCTAATCCCCTGTATTGGCCTAATTCGTCTTAGCACCCGATTAATTGGCCAACGCGTCCTATTTAGCTCCAAATTGCTCCATTTCTTTTCCAATACCTTAATTCACCAAACACAAGTCAAATAACCTAAAATTTGGCAAAACCATATTCACTTTTCTTCTTTAAATTTTTGGTCAATAATGGTGCATTAACACCGTGATTTTTCTTACTTAATTTTCTCACCATTATTCATCATTTTCTGAGCCATTTCTCTTGAAATAATAACAATCGATCACCCACACACATCAAGGAAGATTCGCCCAATGAAGATTTATGGGAAAAATGGATTCTTTTCTTGTTGTTTTGCTTCTAAATATGCTAAACTAACCTTAATCACTAACATAACTCAAAATCAAACAATTCCAACATCATTTCTCTCTCCATACCCATTTGGCTAGCCATGAATTCACCATGAAAACATGAAATTTAACCATGAAAAATAAGGAAAAATGCATGGGAAAGAAAGATCTCAAGTTTAATTGAAAAATTTTACCTTTTTTTCACTTGTTTCCTTGAATTTTCACACTTTTCCCTTGAATTTTTCCACCTAGGGTTTGTTCTCTTCCTTTTCTTCTTTTGTTCTTCTTTGGTCTTGGTTTGGCCGGTCATATGAAAGAAAATAGGCTGATTTTATGCTTATTTTAAAGCTAAATAAATAATGGATATAAACTTGACACATGTCATCACATTATTGGTCCATTTGTAATTTCTTAACTATTAAGCTTTCTCTCTCCACCACTTAAATTCCTTCAATTATCCATGATAATATTGGATAAAATCCATGTGCTGGACAAGTGTCGAGTACGAAAAATTACAATTTTGCCCTTAAGGTGGCAAAATTATCATTTTAGCTTTAAGCTTCTAAAAATACCGGGATTACAAATTTTCACTTATGTACGTCAAATCATTCTCCAATAAGTCAAATGTGATCAAAATCTTTGAAAAATTTCCCATTTTGTCCTCGAGTGGTAAAATTACCATTTTACCCCTAGATAGTGAAATTTTCGATTTGACTCCAAATTGATCCTCGAACTCCAAATCACCATTTTAAATCATTCTTGGACTGTAAAATTTTCAATTTCACCCTAAAATCTCTATTTGATCTAGTTCGAGGCTTAAATCAACTTTGTTGTACCTTTAGGTATAATACCGACTCTTGTAAATTTTTTGGAACTTTTCTAGCATGCAAACATGCTATCCATCACATGTATGTCAAGATAGGTATTTTATAAGGTCAGGCTTTACATTTTGTAATGACATGGAAATAGAACACTCGAACTAAGTTGGCATAATATTTACGGTTCATGGATGGGTACATATACCAACCTAATTCTCAAAAGTTATCAATATATGGAAAATTAATGTGTTCGAGATAGTTAAAGTCAATTATGCTACCTGACTTGACATCCTACTTTGTGTAGCCTTTCTCGACTTATGCTCCAAAGACGGGTGAGAGAAATTCCTCTTGAATGAGTGTTCATTGGGGCATGGTGCCAATGGTGGTGGTTGGGAGGTAAATGCATCACCTTGATTTAGGTCCCATTGGTGGGAAGTAGTGTGCTTGGTCTATTTAGATCTATTTGATTTTTTGATTTTAGGGAGTTTTTAAGGAAAACCAATCGATAGAAATGATAGAGGAGATCTAAGAACATTTTTAATTGGTGTAATTTTGATTAAAAAATCGATTAAAGTTCAAAATTTGAAAATTTCAAAACTACGGTTTCAAAAAGGGTTGTCACGACCAGGAACCTCCCTTGGGCCCATGACAACCGCCGCGACGTCCCGATTGACACTCGTTACCCGGAATGCCAACCGAAACCCCGCAAGGCTTACATATCAATTTCTTTTCTTTCTTGTGAGCAATCGTTGTTAAACATTCCATTTAAAACAATTACCGGTCGTTTTCGGCTGAAATAAATCCAAAGAAATTTTTTTTAAAAGGATTTATAGATAAATATCACTATTCAAGATATTGATTAAAATATAGCATTTTTATATAAAACAATATTTATAGAAACACGTGTAAGAAATCTTTTGTAATGTATAAGTAAAATAAATTCATACATACAAAAATTTACTAAGTTATAATGTACAATAATGGTTACAATG
>NC_030854.1:18382969-18419880 GCF_000208745.1 Theobroma cacao | reverse complement strand
CCCAATTTAATTTCTAAACACATTTAACTAACTAAAACTATCAATTTAACTAAAAATCAAAACCTAAAAATTTCAATTTCTCTCCCCTAGAATTTCGTCCAGCCCTTGATATCACTTTTTGATCTCTCTCCTTAAGCATGCTAAATGGAAATAAAGGCATAGGAAAGGTAGAAATCAAGCTAAAATCGAAAAATCTTACCGTTAGACGCGTAAACGGACGAAATTCGTGATTTCCCCTTTGAATTTTCTAGTTTCCCTTTGTTTGCTCTCTTTTCTTCCTTTCCTCTCTATTTCCTCTCTTGTTCTCCCTTATGGCCGGCCATCACTTAAAATGGGGTTTAAATGGCTGACTTTTCCTTTAAAATATTATAATATTATTTTATTCATTTTTTTGTTTTATTAATTCCTTAAATTCTAGCCATCCATTTGTTTCCAACTTTTCACCATATACTTGTCCCACATATTCATAGCTTAGATAAAATTCTCAGACTTATCCAAAGTCTTGGTGGAGTAATTTTTGAAATTTACACTTTTGCTCCCGTAAAAGTCAAAAATTACATTTTTGTCCTAAAAACTGAAAAATTGCCCATAGACATATTTTTCATCCCTTATACTCATACCATTCTCCAATTTGTCAAATGTGATCTAAATTCTCTCAAAATCTCAAATTTTGTCCACGAGTGGAAAAATTACGATTTTACCTCTAAACATCAAAATTTTCAATTTTTTCCCAAATGAACCCTCGAACTCCGAACAATCATTTTTAGTCATTCCTTGAGTATAAAATGTTAAATTTCATTCTACGATTCCTATTTGAACTAGTTCGAGGTTAAATCAATTCAAGTGTACCGTTAGGTATAATACCGGGTTTCGTCTATTCTTAGGGACTTTCCTAGCATAACAACATGCTACTCAGTGCATGTATATTATGACATGTATTTATAGGGTCGGGTTTTACAAGGGTTTTTGCAATTAGGCTTAATCTGGTGTTTTGAAAAGGGAAAATGGTATTTTGATGGACGAAAGCACCTTTAAATGTTTTAATCGGTGCCGATTTGAGTGAAAAAAAATAAAAAATGATGGAGGTTGAGTAGTGGGATAAGTGAAAAGGACTTGTTAGAAGCTTTAAAAGGTTAGATGTACTGATACATGGGCACATGTATTGATACATTCGTGGCAAAATTTTTATTTTTGGCCACTGGACAAAATGTATCGATAGATTTGGTGATATACATATGCCAACGTATTGATACATTTATCACAACTTTTAATTTTGGCTACTGGACAGATTGTCCTAATAAATTTGGTGATCTATCGATTCATGTTCTTGAATGTATTGATACATGAACCTCTATAACCTTAAAAAAGTGATTTTTCATATAAAAAAAAATCTGTGATTTGGTCTAGACATCTTATACAATCAAAATAATGTGAAATTTTTATTTGAAAATAGTTTGAAAACTTGTCTAGAACCAGTGTAAGTGAGTTTCCATCATTAAATTATGAATTTTCAAAGAAATTTGCTTCCTTAACAACTTTTCCATATACTTTAAGAATTGGATGGCCATGGCATGAATGCACGTGAATGTGTATATGAGTGAATGATTAGCATTCATATTAATTTTACAAAAATATGATGGTTTCTACATGCTTAACAAAAGTCAATTATCATGCAAATCTTACCATAAATGCTTTCTTTGAAGCATATATGATGTGAGCAGTAAGTATAACTATACATGCTTCATACATTCAACATTTTGTAGTAATGTTTATCATATTGAACTGGCTTTAAAATTCTTTTTATCTATGGTGGATTCATGAGACCTAATTCAATTTTTATTTTGCAAAATTGTTCTCTATCAAGTGGTTTAATAAAAATGTCAGCAAGTTGATCTTTTGTACCTACATATTCAAGAACTATATTCTCTTTTTGAACATGGTCTTTAATGAAATGGTGTCTTATCTTTGTGTGTTTTATTCTAGAGTGATGGATGAGGTTCTTTGTAAGATTTTTGGCACTAGTATTATCACATTTAATGGGAATTGTTTTCATACCTAGTCCATAATCTTCTAACTTTTGCTTCATCCATAGCACTTGAGCACAACAATTTCTAGTAGCCACATACTCAGCTTTGGTAGTGGATTGAGCTACACTATCTTGTTTCTTAGAGAACCATGAAATCAACATATTTGCTAAAAATTGACATGTATTGGATGTGCTCTTTCTATCTATTTTTCATCTGCCAAAGTTGGCATCCGAATATGAGTGGAGATCAACAGTAGAACTCCATAGTACCATATTCGTAAATTAAATGTGTCTTTCAAATTTCTCAAAATTCTTTTGACAGTGCTTAAGTGTGGTTTTTTAAGAGATGATTGAAATCTAGTACATAGTCTTACACTAAAACTTATGTTTGGTTCACTAGCGGTAAGATGAAACAAGGAACCAATCATGGATCTATAGAGTTTTGGTCAATAAGTGTACCTTTTTCATCCTTGCCAAGCATTGTTGAGGTGCTCATGGGAGTATTGTATGTTCTTGTACTTTCCATGGCAAACTTCCTGACCATATCCTTATTGTACTCGGCTTGACTTATAAATGTTCCATTTTCTTTTGTTTTATTTATAGTCCAAGGAAGTAGTTTAATTCACCCATCATGCTCATCGTAAATTCTCCTTGCATAGTTTCAGAAAACTTTTGACAAAAAAGTTAATTAGTAACACTAAAAATAATATCATCAACATAAACTTGCACAATTAAATGTTTTTGCCCTTACTTTTGATGAAGAGAGTTTTATCAACCTTCTGTCTATTAAAATTATTTTTGATTAAGAATTTTGACAATGTTTAATACAAAGCTCTAGGAACTTGCTTTAAACCATACAAAGCCTTTCTTAATCTAAAAGCATGATTTAGAAAAGTTGGTATTTCAAAATTGGGAGGTTGTTCAAAATACATTTTTTTCATAAATTAAGCCATTGAGAAAAACACTCTTAACATCCATTTAATATAGCTTAAAGTTCATATAGCATGCAAAGGCTAAAAGCGTTCTAATTGTTTTTAGTCTAGCTACTAGAGCATAAGTCTCATCATAATCTATTCCTTTTTCTTGACTATATCTTTTGGCAACTAAGCAAGCTTTGTTTGATTGCTCCATTTTCATCTATTTTGTTCCTAAAAACCTAGTTAGTTCCTACAATTTGATAATCATTTGGCATGGGAACTAATTGCCATACTTGACATCTCTCAAATCGATTTAATTCTTCTTGCATGGCTAGCATCCAATAGTCATCATCTAATGCTTCATCAATGTTCTTAGGTTCAATTTGAGAAATGAAAGTAACATACTCACAAATGTTTTTAATTTTAGCTCTAGTTCTCATGCCATATGTAGGATCACCAACGATCTATGAAACCCATAGTTTTTGTTACTTGTATAGATTAGACAATTAACTTGGTGAGCTTAGGAAATGCTTATATTGACTTGAAAACCTTAATTTTATCCTTGAGAATTCTAGAGTTTTAGAGGCTGTGGAAGGGATTTAGAATGGGATTACTCCTTAAAAGGAACAATTTTTGTAAATTTGGACTTAAGAAGTCAACCTTAGTGTATAGAGGTCGATATTGTGAAGTAAAAAGTAGGGGAAGTCATGCAATATGGTCCAAGATCGACTATAGGCCCTCTATAGTTGTTGCTACGAACGAACAAAGGAAAAAAAATGCAAACATTCTAATATAGGATCGACTATAGGCCCTTTCTAGTCAATCTTGTGAAGGAGAAATGGATGAAATACAAACCATCTAGTCCAGGATCAACCCTAGACCCTTTCTATTTGATCTTAGACTACCTAGTCAGCTTAAGACTGGGTTTAACAGCCCTAAAACTTGAAAATTTCTCATTCTCTCTTATCTCTTTGTTCGTCCACCCATTTTCTCTCAAATTTCATACCTTTCAAAACCTTGAAACTAAATCAATAAATCGTGGAATCTAAGTGCTAAAAGTAAGGATTTTTACTCCCAAACATTTAGTTTTGTAGATTTTTATTTTCTCTCTCTAAAAGCTAGGAATTTTTTTAAGTTTTCAAGATCTGGCTATATCCCTTCATTTGAAGCACACCAAGGAGGACAAATAGGTAAAATAAGTTCTCTATTTATTGGGTATGAGGTTTGGATAAAAGATTGATGAAAATCATTAGGTATAAATAAAGATTAGGTAGATTAAAAAATGGATATTTATTGTACCACGAAATTTTATGGGTTTTTGAGAATATTGATGATTAAGCATTATTTTTAGGTGATATTGGAGTAATTTGAGTTTGTTGAAATAGTTGAGCCTTCGACAAAAGATGCCAAAAGGAAAAGGCACGTTTTAAGAGGTGGGTAGATACGACATTTTTTATTATTTTAACATAATTAAGCAAGCCTATTCAGCAACCTCACATTAAAATGTATTTTGACAAACTTTGTGATATGGAAAATGGTTTCAAGCTTGCTTTATGAAATTTATGTATACTATGTAGATATGTTATTATGTAATTAGTTTTGAGCATGGGGAACAAGCTTTTCAAATGTTTGATACCTCAAAAATCTATGTTTATCTGTGACTAGTTAAATAATTCCTAATTTGGAAATTTGAAAATAAAAAATTAAATTTTCGTAGACCCTAACATCGAGTCAGCTTGCCTTTGAGATCAATGATTAGATGTAGCCTTTACTTCAAATTTCTTTTATGTTGATGATTGAGATTATCCTTTGCTTGGAAATGTATTTGACCACTTTGGTGCTATGGCACACTTTGAATTGGTTGTCCATGCTACTTGGTGCTCCACGATCTATTTGAAATGATGTTTGACTCTATGGGATTGGAACTTAATATATGTTTTGAATCTTGGACTTTAGTATTGACACTGTTTTGAATTTGGTATTTGTTTAGACTTCGGTCTTTGGATTTGACAATTGTTTCGACCTTGGTGCTTGAGATTCACATTTGGTTGATGTTGGCATTTAGATTTGAGGTTGTAAATGAGTTGTACCCATCGAGACGATGATTTAAGGTTTCTTGGATATTTGTTCATACTTGACTCATAACTCTCACCTTAGGATGTTTGATTTTATTACGGGTTTGAATTCCTAAACTCTTTGAACATTTATCGTAGTTGAAAAGAAAACTTTGATATTGTTTGAAACAAATTACTTGCATTGTTTTGAAAAGTATCTTTGATAAATACTCTCCAGTTTAACTTCTTCCCCCCTTCCTGTATTTGCTCACAAAGTTATTTATAACTCACACATGTAAGATGCAATTGTTTTGCAGATCAATAGTTGCTTGGTTTGCTGTCCTTTGAGAAGAGCCAATACTTTAGTCATTCTTGGGTTGGTGAATTTATGGCATCTAGTAGGCGTTAGCCCTTTGTTTTAAGTCGTACTCCATTAGTCCTATTGGTTTGGCCATTTATGTTTGGCTATCATGGATAATATTTTGCTATGTCTTGTATTAAATGACATGTACTTCCAAAATTGCCATGGAATGGCTATGTTTTGTACTTGCCATAGGATGGCTTATATGTGCTATTTTGATATTTGTTGCTTCCGAATTTTGATCACGTGAGTGTGCAGACTAATATGATATATGTTGGCTCCATTAGTTTTTGATGATAATAAAACATTCCCATTCATTTGTGTCTAATTTTTCTACTTGAGTGTGCAGGACAAATAATGTATGAAATTAATAAATCAATCTTTCAAAGTGTATATAAAAAAAAGGGGATAAAAATAAGGAGACATGATAGATTAACGAGAAGGAAGCTCCTTAGTTGAATAAAGAAGAATGTTGGTTGGCTAAGATTCAAATTGGAGAAATGGCGGGCTGAAGAATATTGAGAAATAGAACCGACTTAGTCGACCAAAATGTAAGTTAGTTGACTAAATGCTCTCTGCCAAAATCTATACTTCAAGACAGAACCAACTTAGTCGACCAAAATGTGAGTTAGTCGACTAAATACTCTCTGCTAGAATCTGTGACCAAAAGATAGAACCAACTTAGTCGACCAAAAAGAAAGTTAGTCGACTAAGAGCTCTTTGTCTACAATTTAAACCAGAGCACTAGAAGAGAAATTAATGGCTAGAACCAACTCTCAAATGTTTTCAACAACCATAAACTACCAAACTGCCATCAGAGTTATTTTTTCATGTATAAAAGGGTCTTCCAACAGTTAAAAATCAGTTATTTGGAGGTTTTGGAAGAGATTTGAGTCATATAGAGCTGAAAAACCAAAAAATCTCCTCTGTACCTTTCTGCACTTAAACGCCAATCTTTTGTATTTGTATTCTGCACTCAACCTTGTACCATTTAGATCAACCTTGTGATCATAGGTACTTTATTTTACTTCTCTTCTTGTATTCTTAGAGTGAGGGAGTCACTCTAAGTGGTTGTTTCAAGCTAGGTTTGCTTGAATGTGTTAAGGTTCTAACTTAGCCTCGAAAAGTTAGGTGTTGGGTTTTAGTTTAGCCTATAAAAAACTATTATGAAAGGTTTTGGCTGAACCTGATAAAAATCATTGTAAAGCTTGGTGAAAGCTTATAATTTCACCGGTTCTTAGTGGAATTGTTTGGAAAATCCTTGGTTGGATAATCAAGGTAGTGGATGTAGGTCTTAGACCGAACCACTCTAAATTCTTGCGCATTGTCTACTTTGTTTTTATTTTCTTTGCTTTAAAAATGAGTTCCTCATCTTGTTAAAAGCCAATTTGTGCTATTCACCCCCCTCTAGCATATATAATTAGGACCAACAATATAATCTTATGTGATTTAATATGTTCATGCATGTTTCTTGTATGGTTCCATAGGGATGAGTCTTATGGGGTAAATTTCAGTATTTGATTTAAATTGTTCATTTTAGGTTTACATGGGTTAAAAAGGTAACTCCCATCGATTCCCTCACACCGGTCATGGTGTGAGACCTTGACCTTTATAGACTCGTAAAGGAAAGTATAGCGATATCTTGATCAGGGGTAATTTTGTTATTTTCTTAGTAAGCCTATAAAAGTAAGATTTCTAAACAATATTATGGCCTAAGTAGGCCTAAGGCATAAATGGATGGTGAAATTAGGGGTAAAATGGAAAGAAAACCAAAATTTTGATGATTTTCACGGTAAGGAAAAAATGGTCATTTTTTACCTCGAGTTAGAATTTTAAGTTTTCATGAACCTGAGCATGTCTAGACGATTATGGACCTTGTCCCAGTGTCAAAAGAGCAAAAAGATTGCATAAAAGATTAGAGAAGAATAAGCTAATTTGTGGAGGGGCAATTTGGTAATTTCAAAGGAATAGATAAGCTTGGGCTATAAATATCTTTTCCTTTTAACAGCTTCTTGAATTTCTAGCAGCTTGTCTTCTTCTTCTTCTTCCATCTCACGTTGCTTCCGACCTCCACGGAAGCTTGATATGGAGCTTGCATAATTTTTTTTCTCTAGCTCTAGTTTTCATACCTTTGTGCCTTTTTGACTAGAACCCTTGTATTCTTCCACTCTCTCTCCTTAAAACCCTAAAAAAATCTTATTTCCATACTTTCTCTCACTAGTTGGGCATTTTAGAGAGAGAAAGAGAGAATTACCCCATTTGTTTGGAAGCTATTGAAAGAGAATTCAACTACAAAGAAACCCTAGGGTGAGTGATGAACCGAGCTTTATTTTTAGTTGTGAATAATGGCTAGTAATTAGGATTATGAGCTGTTTTATTATTGAGCATGTTGATTCCTTTTATAGTGATTAAGATAGTGAACATAGATAGCAATTTAATGTGGCAATTGAAAGCTAGTTAAGAGATAGCTTTTAGGGTTTATAGTGTGTGAATTAACCTATTGCTTATGCTACTGTGATTCTAGGTTCTAACGAAGTCCCATCCTTCCAATTAGATCATTAAGGGAATTAGAGTCAACTAAAGGCTCTACAATAAACCGGTGAGTGGACTGCCTATCAAAACTGTTTTGGGAATGTGACTGTTTTGTACAAAGTGTTTGAATGATTTTATACAACTTTTCTTAAAAAAGAGTGCCTTGGGAACAAGCTCTTGAGAAATGGTTTATGTTGTGATATGTGGCTATTATGGATTCCTATATTGCTACATTGTGTTGATATATATGCATGTAGGAATATATTATTGTGTAATTATATTGACTCGGCTATGTGCGAGTAGGGAATGCGCATAAGTCGATGATGACCCGGTTATGTACGAGTAATGAGTACGCATAACCCGGTGATGACCTAGCCATGTGCGAGTAGGGAGTGCACATAAGTTGGGGGATGATGGGATGATGTGCATGATGATGACGTGATGGTGTACATGGTGATTGATATATATATACATATATGGTATATGGTTGACATGCAAAAGTGTGAGCATTTGATTTGCTGAAATTTGGGAGTTTGCATGTGTTACAGGTTGCTTTTGTTATTTAACAGGATGGCTTTGATTTAAGGGAAAAGGACATTTTTTCTTGATGTTCTGATTCTCGCTGCAGCTAGAAACTCTCAGGTTTTTGAGAACCTCACTAGTTTGGTTCTCACTGCAGCGAAATTACATTCTCGCTGTAGCAAGAAAGGTATTGTAGCTTCTCGCTGTAATGAGAAACATTCTGTTTTAGGATCAAAATTTTGCTACAGCGAGATTTATTCTCGCTGCAGCGAAAAACTTTATGTTTTGTTTTCTCTTTGGTTCGGTTGTTGTTCCATTTTCCATTTTTTTGGTACCATATTTGAGCTTGGACTTCCAACATTAAGGAATAAGTGAATTAAGTTTAAAATGAGTAGGTTTGGTGAGAAACCCTCGGCCAGTTAAGGAACTCTCATTCAGCTAATAACTTAATCCCAACGTCGCTGCAGCAGAAAGGCATTCTTATTGCAGCTAAGATTCGTCGTCGTTTTTGACCTGCTTATGTATCATTGAAGCCTTCATCTTTTTCAAATTATTTGATACATAAGGGTTCATCATTACGAAGTGATTAATTATTTAAGGGTTTAATGCGGGGTTTTCAATATGAATGAAATTAAATTGCATTGTTTTAAAACAAGTGCATCATGATTTTATATTCTCCCTTATGGTTACTTGTTCCCTTCGTTATTCACTCACTAGGTTTATACTCACCGTTTTCAACTTCATGTTTTCAGATCACGAGGCAGTCGGTAACTAGGACGAGGTGTCCTTGTAGACTTGTATCCATCTTTTGGTAGGTGTCTCGGCATTCAGTAGCTGTACATTCATCCGAGTCCCTTCGCTGGAAGTCAAGTATTCTTTTGTTGTGTATAGACAAATTTAATGTGAATTATTGAGATACATGTTGTAGATAGTGTATATACACTTGTTTGGTATGCTAGTATGAGTTGGCAAATGTTTGATATTATTTTGATACTAAGTTACGAAATGTGACCTAGCAGTTTATGATGGAATGATGAACACGTCAGATTAATAGGCTTGCTTGGGCTTAGTGGACTACATCCATTGGGCCCATGCACTGATCATGACCCGAAATTTGGGTCGTGACACATGGCCTCCAGTTTGGATTGTGACAAAGTTGGTACTAGAGCTCTAGGTTTGTCTAAGTCTTAGGCATGTTGTTTCGAGCCAACAAAGTTGGGTTTTTATGCCATGTCTTGTTTTTTATTTGTGTACTACTGCACACCCCGTGAATGGGAGACTACATGGATTCACTTGTTTGTTTAGAATCTACCTTTTTGTTCACCATATTGAGTTTCATGTTTGTTCTTGTCTAGTTTAGGATGCCACCTCGAACACGAGCTATAGCTAGGGGCACGGTACAACATGATGTTCTCATTGATGTGTTTGTGAGACCACAAGTTTCCACTGTCAGGGGGCGTGGTTGGTAAGTTAAGACCATTGGATTTGTTAGTAATGAACCGCCTGTAGTGGCTAGTGATAAGGCACCCGTGGAGGCGCTTATTGATGCTTAGTTTGATGAGGCAAGAAATAAAGTGCGCATTAGGGACCCTACCTTGGTAGATATGGTAGCTAATCTGCAAGGGGTTAATAGGGTCATGAAAGTGATTGCTGCTCATTTAGATGACCTTAAAAGGTGAGTTAAGGGTCGACAGCCAATGCATGCTACACACAGCTTTTAGGGTTAGGATGATCGATAACAGAGTCTATTAGGGTGATTATTGAGGTTTCACTACCAGATTTCCTTAAGATGAAACCACCTCATTTTCGAGTTTTGATGCTACGAAGGACCCTTGGATTTTCTTGGATGAGATGGAGAAAATTTGCATTGCTTTGGGATGTTCTAATGTATGATCAATAGAGTTAGTTGGTTTTAAGCTTAACGTTGTGGCCTATTAGTGGTATCAGTCCTTATGTGAAGGTAGACTAGCTGGCACTAGCCAATTGACTTGGGAAGAATTTATTACAATCCTTTTAAGTCAATTTTTGCCAGATAATGTGCTATCCATCAAGGCGCGTGAGTTTGAGGCACTAATGCAGACACTTGGCATGATAGTTTCTGAGTATGACATTCGATTCACATTGTTTCTGAGTATGACAAAAGGGCACATAATGCATCTCGGTGATAAACCTCAGGGTTTAATACTCAATTAACCTCAATTTGTCCCATTTGTGGAAAAGTTCATGGAAAGGTGTGCCATCAAGCAACAGGACTTTGTTTTGAGTGTGGACAGCTTGAAACATACGGAGATACTATCCTATGGCACCACAGTTTTAGGAGGGCTCATGCCCTACGTCTCAAGTTGCATTACCACAACCTCTTATAGCATCTCAGCCTATTCGAGCAGCTATCAAAGCTATAGGTAGAGTTACAAGTAGCTCTTCTTAGAGTAAAGTGTCTGAGTCTCTACAATAGGGAATGATTGGCAGGGGATAAGCCAAAGTTTTTACTTTGATACCTTAAGACGCTAGACATCCAATGCCATGGCTTCAAGTATCCTTCTTATTTATAGTTTTGAGGCACGTGTTTTATTTGATCTTGGATCTACATATTCCTTTGTGTCTTCATGTTGTTGCAAAATTAGGTGTTGACCGTACTTTGATGGAATTTGGTTTGATAGTAACCACCCCATTTAAGGATATATTTGTTGCCCAATTTGAGTATAAGTCTTATTTGGTTCGAATAAGGGATAAAGACACATAAGCCACTTTAATTTTGCTTGATATGTTGGACTTTAATGTGATTTTGGGTATAGATTGGCTATTGCCAAATTTTGCTAACATGGATTGTTATCACAAGCTAGTTAGATTCAATTACCTAGGTGAGCCGTCTTTAAGCATTTAAGGTGATTGCAGTATTATTCCAACCAATGTGGTTTCCACCATGACAGTGAGGAAATTGTTGCAACAGATGCCAAGGATTTTAGCGGTTATTAAAGATACTTAGGTGCAGGTCGAAAGTGTGGTCGATGTGCCCATAGTTAGAGAGTTTCTCGATGTGTTTCCAAAAGAATTACCCGACTTACGCCTAGATAGGGAGGTTGAGTTTTATGTAGATTTAGTGAAGTGTACCCAACCTATATCCATTCCAACATACTGGATGGCATCGGTAAAACTTAAAGAACTCAAGGATTAGTTGAAAGATTTGTTGGATAAGGGTTTTACATGCCCTAGTGTGTCACCATGGGGTGCACCGGTATTGTTTGTGAAGAAGAAGGATGGATCACTCAGGCTATGTATTAATTACCAACAACTTAATAAGGTAACGATAAAGAATAAGTATCCACTTCCTCGTGTTGATGACTTATTTGATCAGTTGCAAGGAACACAGTGTTTTTCCAAGATTGATCTACATCCTGGTCATCACCAACTCAAGATTAAGCAGGAAGATGTGCCTAAGACTGCATTCTATACTAGGTACAGACATGATGAGTTTTTGGTTATGTCCTTTGAAATTACGAACGCCTTGACAGCTTTTATGGACATGATGAATTGGGTGTTCAAATCGTATTTAAACGATTTTGTGGTGGTATTCATTGATGACATTTTGGTATACTCAAGGAGTAAGGAGGAACATGAACATCTTAGGATTGTGTTCTAGGTGTTGAAAGATCACCAACTATATGCCAAATTCTCCAAGTGCGAGTTTTGGCTTGATATTGTTAGTTTATTTGCTCATGTGATTTCTAAAGAATGGGTTATGGTAGACCTAAAAAAACATAGAGGCGGTGAAAAAATGGCCAAGGCCATCTTCTATGACGGAGATTCGTAGCTTTTAGGTTTGGCGAGATATTATAGACAATTTGTCAAGGATTTCTTTAAACTTATAGCACCAATGAGTAGACTGATACTGATGCTATATTAGCACACTTTCTAGTTAGGCCTATGACACTTGATTGCATTAAAGAGGCCAAGATAAAGATGAATGGATGACTAAGGCCTTAAATGGTGCCTAAGGGAATAAGGGGTAGCACTTGGTTAGAGATAACGACGAATTACTCAGTTATGAAGCAAGAGAGTATGTGCCAGGTTTGGATGGTCTCAAAAGGGAGATTCTTGAGGAGGCATATTTGTCATCTTATGTAGTACATCTCAGATCCACCAAGATGTACCACGATTTAAGAGAAAGTATATTGATGGGAAGGTATGAAGAAAGATGTAGCCGACTTTGTGGCTAAGTGTTTAGTATGCTAGCAAGTTACGGTGGAGTATCAGAAGTCCATAGGTTTGCTACAACCTTTACCCATTCTCAAGTGGAAATGGGAGCACGTATCTATGGATTTTGTGATGAGGTTACCTCGCACTAGTAAAAGGTATGATTCCATTAGGGTCATCGTAGACAAATTGACTAAGTCTGCTCATTTTTTATCAGTGAAGGTAACTTATGGGGCGGCTCAATATGTGAGGTTGTATATTAAGGAGATAGTGTGATTTTATGGGATTCCAATTACCATAGTCTTGGATAGAGGTACCCAGCTCACTAGTCAAATTTAAGGTAAGTTTTAAGAGGCTATGAGAATTAAGATAAATTTTAGCACTGCTTTTCATCTCCAGACCAATGGACAGTCTGAAAAGACCATACAAACTTTGGAAGATAAGTTATGGGCTTGTGTTATTGAGTTTGGAGTTACTTGGGATTGGCACTTGCCTTGGATATAGTACACCTGTGACAATAATTACTAGGCTAGCATTGAGATGGCACCTTATGAGGCATTATATGGGCGTAAGTGTAGATCACTTATCACTTGGTTTGAGATTGGTAAAAGAAAGCTATTAGATCGGAGAGAGTTTAAGAAGCCACCGACAAGATTCAATTAATTTGAGATAAGTTGTTGACAGCTCAGAGTCAACAAAAATCATAAGCCAACCATAGGTGTCGAGGCTTAAAGTTTGAGATGGGTGATCGTGTATTCTTGAAGGTTTCGCCTACTGAAGGAATCATGGGATTCGATAAGAAAGGAAAGTTGACCTTGAGATATACTGGACCCTTCAAGATCTTGGAGAGAGTTGGTGCAGTAGCTTATAGATTGGTACTACCCTTGGATCTTTCCAGTAGTCATTTGGTGTTTCATGTGTTCATGCTTCGTAAATACAACCTCAACCCCTCTCACATGATTTGTTATGAGGAAATTCATTTGGGTGATGATCTATCATATGAGGAGGTACCAGTACAAATCTTGGATATACAAGTAAAACAACTGCGCACCAAGGATGTAGCTTTAGTGAAAGGCCTTTAACGTAATGATAACTCTATGATATAGAGTTATTTGGGCTTAATTTTGATAGTAATTTAGCTTAGTTCTTGTAGTAATGCATAGAAATTAGTAAGTTTTATTTAATTATTTTAAATTAGTTAATTTAAGTGAATAAATCTAATCTTAGTTAATTTTATGCTTAATTTGGTGTTAATGTAATTAAGATAGGTCGTTATTGATTTATTTGTGCTTTTGTAGTTGTTTGATGAAAGAAGAATTTTAATGGAAGAAGGAGAGCAATTTCAAGGTGTAGACTTCCACTACATATTTTTTGGTATTTTAATCATAACTTTCTCTACAGGACTTCAAATGAAGTCATTCTTAAATTATTGGAAAGCTAAGAGAAAACGCTATAACTTTCATGTTGACTACTTTGCCCAGTTCGGCCTAAAAGATGGTCAAAAATTATGTCAAAGTTAAATCACTGCAGTAGTCCTAGAGCAATTGCAATTTCTTTCAATTAATGGGTCGAGGTTACAGCCCACGTAGTCCGATGATTGAAATCCTGATTTTTGAGCTATTGTGCTCAATTATTTTGAGTATGGTAGATTGTTTAGATTTGTGCTTTAAATTTCAAAGGTAAGTCGAAATTGAGGAAAATAGGTAAGTTCGTGATTTAAAATTTTGTTTATATATGCCTAGTAGTCTAGAAATATTATAATTGTTGGATTTTTACTTGATACTATGGGCATTATTTTAATAAGAAGACATATGAGCGAATATTGTTGATGGCCTATTGTGTTTTATTGATACTTTTCTTTTCTTTTGGTTGAGAATTAATTGTAGGAAATTTGAGAATGGCACCTAAATCATCAACACAAAATTCTAGTGGTTCGTTTGATTATACTAGATTTGTGTTAGCTGATGCTATGGTTCGACATGCAAGTTCTCTTACAAACAAAATTGTAATACCCGAACGAGGACTAGATCAAGGGTTAATTACACACATTGACCTTCAACCAATGATTGATGGCCGCCACTGGCAAAAATTTTGAGCCTCGTCAACAGCTGCAAGTATCCCTCTAGTAAGAGAATATTATGCTATCGTTGTTGAAGCTACTAATGATTTTGTTTTTGTGCGAGGTATATTAGTTACATTCTCGAGCCATGCCATTAATGAATTTTATGAAACTCCTAATATTGAAAAAGATGATATGGTCAACATTTTCCTAAGCATGAGAATTGGGATGATATCTTTAATCTACTTTATGAGGAGGGTGCTCAATAGCGATTCTTCAATAATGCACCAGTTTCATTCAAGAGGATTGTGATGAAACCAACTTTTAAGATATGGTTGTATTTTGTTGCTTCCAAATTACATCTTACCACACATACCAGTGATGTCACAAAAGATTGAGTGATCCACATTCATTCAATCATGACTAGACGCATAACTGATATTGGTTACGTAATTTACAAAGCTATGTGCAAATAATCTGGTGTACGTTGAGATGTTAGTGAGGAGTTGTTGCACCCTAAACTTCCAATTGATCTTAACCTCATCCTCAAACAATCTTAAACTTCTACTAGGGGTAGTTCTTCTTCTACACATCATCCTCCACCCTTTCGACCAAGACACCAACAATTTTCAATGACCTAGAGAATTGAGAACCTTGATGTCATAGCCCACCAAGCCCAAGCAAGCCTATTATGTAGTCTTGCTTAACATCCCATCAAATATTCTCAAGTCATCTTTCATAATTCTAACTTATAATCACTTTAATAATGGGCTATAGCAATCAAGAATTTCATTAATATAAACCCAAAATGATGTTAACATTTCAACTCATGGTGGCATTAATAGTTAAAATATACATATTTCATCTAAAACACGTATCTTAGTATTTTACATTACATGAACGTACTCATAAAACGAAATGACTCTTGACTTCCAGCGGAGTGACCACAGTGAAGATGCGGCTACTAAGATGCCTTAGTACCTACCAAGAAAGAAAGCATATGTGTGCAACTCAATCTAGGTCCCAACTACCTCCAAATCTGAAAACATGAATTTTAAAAACGTGAGTATAAAACTCAGTGAGTGAACATAAAAAGGGAACAAGCAATCAATAGGAAGAATTTGGAAATCATGATGCACTTGTTTCAAAAATAATGCAATTGATTTAATTTCTTACTAAAAACCCCTCATTTCAAACTTTGATTAATAACCTCACAGTGTGGCAACAACCCATGATCAATCCATGAAGTTAAATGGGTGAAAAATATGTCAAAAACTGAATAGGGTAGCATGTAGGACAGAATGTTTCTCGTTGCAGTGAGAAACAATACTAGTTTGCATATATTTTTATTTTTCTCGCATATCTCCCGTTACAAAAGTCTAATTGACCTTATTTTTAGATCATTAGAAAGATAAGAGGTAGGGTTACAACTTTGATGTTTACCACTTTTCCCAGTTCGAAGGGAAAAGTGGTCAAAATCTTCATTAAAGTGAAGGCACAGCATTAGAACCCAAGAGTTTCTCTCTACAGCGAGATTTATTTTCGCTACAGCGAGTTTTCTGCTGCCAAAATAGAATGTTTCTTGCTGCAGCAAGAAGCAGGGCACCTAAGTGAAAAAAAAGGCCTTTTTTGCACAAAAATCCATTTGGTGCTGCAATAAAGATCAATTTGCAAGAAAATGGGAATTTCTCAAGATCCATCATGCCAAATTTCACATGCATTTCAATCATATATCATATTCATGAACTTTCATTTCATAAGCATAGATATGCATAATACATAGATAAACATCAATATCATCATAATCACACCCAGCTCATGTGCATCCCCCCACATCGTGCACAATCAGTGCCATCGTGTACATCCCCCCACATCGTGCACACGGGCATTATCATCATCCATCTCTCACGCCACCATCATCACTGGCATGTGCATCCCCCCACATCGTGCACACACACACGGTTACAGTCATCATACACAATATCAATCATCATGCACAATACACATATATATATCATCATAATGCAATAGTGCATGAATCCATAGCAATCACATATCACAACATAAAACCATTTAGCAAAAGCTTGTTCCCAAAGCTCATGTTTTTATGAGAAACTTGATAATTCATTCAAATGTGTGGCAAATACATTATATTCCCCAAAATAAGTTTGAAGGCAGTTCACTCACTGGTCTTGTTGATTCTTTTGCTTGACTCTAATCTCAACTAATGCTCTAAATGGACATGTGAGGCCTTATTGGAACCTATACACACAACATCACAACCAACCCAAATTGGAATTAATACCATTCCAAAACTATTTTCTAAATTGGGTTCTACTAGTCATTCCTAACTGGTTTCCAACCACCATTAAATGGCTATTGTTTGCAATTCTCTAGTCACACTAAAATGAATAATAATCCCAACAAATAAACTCTCACAATTCTAATTACTAGACATTCTCAATACTTAAAAATCAACTATAGTTCACTACTCACCTTGGTAGCTTTATAATTGAAATTCTTTCCAAAAATTGTCAAGCTACTATGGAAGCTTCCTCTTTCTCTCTCTAAAACTTTCAATTAGTGAGAGAAAGTTTTGAACAAAGACTTTTTTAGGGTTTTAAGGTGTAAAAGTGGAAAAGCATGAAAAACCGTATGAAAGAGTGGGCAAAAGCATGAAATTTGGAGCTAGAGAGAGAAAGTTATGAAGTTTTCAACCATGCTTCCATGGAGGATGGAAGCAACATGAGATGGAAGAAGAAGAAAGAGAAGAAGCTACTGGAGAATGAAGAATGTAACACCCCATAATCCCGTATAGTAGTCAAGCAAATTTATTTGTGTGAAGTGATTGAACAAGAAATGGAAGACATAAAAGAGTGGGGGGCTGGCCATTTAAAAGAGGAAAGAAAGAATTGAATAAGGAAAATAAGAAACAAAGATGAAAAGAGAGAAGATAAGAATGGATGGCTGCATGTGACTTATTAAGAGTCAAAGTAATAGTAAAATAATAAAAACTCTCTCTTTTTATGGTGAATGATGGCAGGGGCCGGCAAAGAGTAACAAAAAAGAAAGAAAGATTGAATGAAAGAAGGGAGAAAAGGACAAAAGTTGTCATGTCCATTCTTTTCTCGCTTCCACATGAAAGTTATTCTTTCTTTTTCCTTCTTAACAGGAGCAAATGGAGAGAAATAAAAAGGGAGAGAAGGTCGGCTAAAAAACGAGAGAAGCAGAGAAAGAAAGGAGGAAAAAAAAAAGAAAGAGTAAGTTGAGAAAGAGAGATTTGTGCTGCCACTTAGAGGAGTCAAAAGAGAAGATTTTTGCTACAAATTTTAAGGGAAAAGAAAGCTAAGTTACTGCTGGATTTTGAGGAAAGAAAAAGAGAAAGAGTTGGGTTGCGGTTGTTGACGAAAAAAGAGAGAGAGAGCTTGGTTTTTGGTGACAAAATGGCTGAATAAAAAGAGAGAAAATTTGAGTTCTTTGGACTAATCTAGAGCTGACCAATGGTGGAAGTGGAGAGGAGGCTTCAAGCCGCCAATAGTGAAGGTTGAGAGCTACTGACGGTGAGAGAAAGAGAGGAAGAAAGTGCAGTCAATTGGTGCATGAAAGGAGGGAGAAGAAAGGAAGAGAAAAACGAGTAAAAGAGAGAGGAAGAAACAGGAAAGAAAGGTAAGAAAATAATAAAAATATATATAATAATGATGTTAGAATAAAAAATAGATATATTAATTATGTGGGTTTTAATATTTAGGAGAAATAAATAAATGGTGCACTGTGGTGAAAGGTTGAAGGAAATAACGAACTACTGGTAAGAAGGAGTAGCTCGATACGCCTTTGAATTAATAGCGACGTAACATCCCGCTATTTTGAGGTGAGTAGGGGGTGTCCATTTTAAAATTTTCGTAAATATATATTTATAGGTATTATTTATTTTAAATGCGAAAATTGTGGATAGCATGTGCTGGTAGCAATTTTAGAGAATTGTGAATGCAAATTATGTTTAGAAATCGTTTTGAATATATATGTATAAATTATATGTAAAGTGTTTCCAAAATGGGGAAACAAGCCCTTCGCACTGTTTTGCCTCAAAATCTGTGCCTTATATTTGTGCAGTGTGCATCCATGATTATAATGTTTAGTTACCAAGCGAGTTATTGTTTCGAAATTCATGCACAAATTTTATTTTATGAAAATGATAATAGATTTTATCATACCTTGTGTTGAATACTTTGGAAATAATTTTGAGACGAGCTTTTAAGGACATAATACAATTTCAAAATCGTTTTACAAACCGAGAGATTCGAGAGTAGGCCGGTTGTCACTTCGGTTAAGTGTGACCCTCGTGCATGAGTGAGCTCTAGCTAGAGAACCATTGGGTCACCGACAAATGGTTAGGCATGGTTGGGGCCACGGCCTGTGATATATGTATGCATGGCTAGGCCACCAGATGATTACACAGTTACGACCGTTTGCTTCTCCGATGTCGGCTAACATCGTGAGACTGCCATGGCACATGGGAATCCGGTGGAAGCGATGCTCCCAGATGTTATTACGTGGTAGTGAGACCACAGGTTTATTTTCATTCCCTACTCAAGAGTGGCATCTCTAGGTTTTTAAACTCATATTTCTTTACATGGTGAAAACAGAATTTAACTGTTTTTCTGCAGCTCCCCTTATTTTTATGGTGAAATGAATTTTAACTCCTCCGGTGCGAGGTGATTTATGATTTACGTATGAGTTTGATTAACATTCGATTTCATGGGAGGTTGCCGAATATACTGATTTGATTTGAGTAAAATGTTAATTGATTTTGACGACGAAATTTTCTTCATGTAAAATTATTTTAATTCAATATTTCAAATGATTGACTTGAATAAGGTTATTGATCTGTTTTATAGTAAAGTTTTTATCTACCTTGGTTGATTTACCAATTGAAGTGTTTACAATGCATAAGAAATCCTCTGTTTTTCATATAAGGCACAAACTCCTGTTTGAAATAAATTGTTTTTGTAATCTTGTATTTTTATATTCAACTGATCTGCTATTGCTTGTTTCCCATCTACGCCCTACTCACGGAGCCGATGATCACTGAGTCTGTGAGACTCACACCCCTCTTTTCCCTCTTTTGCAGACAAGGATCGACCTAACGAGTAATCATCAGTGCGTTCGGCTCACCGTAAATAGGTAAAGGCATCTCATGGCCTTTTATTCTGAGTCGCTTCACTGTTAGAGATTGAGTTGTAGTACTTTGATTTTACTATGTAAACAAATATTAGTTTTGATAAAAACATAAATTTTAGATTCTTGAACTCAATGTATTTAATTGTGATATTATGATTTAAAGTCAAAATTTAATGGCTATGCTTCTTGTGAAATTTTAAGTTATAAGTATATATATATATATATATATATGGTTCAAATACTAGTACGGATTAGTAAAAATGTACAATGAGTTATGGAGAAATTTTTTTTCAGGCTTGTTCGAGACTTAGCGGGATCTCTCGGAGGTCTCGAACGTCGGTAGCGACTAAAGAGGGGTCTTTACAAAGAAGCTACTGAAAGAAAAAGATATTTATAGCTCAAGCTTATCCATTCCACTTGAAATTATGAAAATGCCCTTAGCACATTAACTTGTTCTCCTTCAATCCTTGGTGCAATCTTTTTACTTTTTTGATACTAAAACAAGTCCATAATGGTCTAGACATGCTCGGGTTTACGAAACTTAAAAATTTTGACCCGATGTGAAAAATGACTATTTTGCCCTTGTGGTGAAAATTATTGAAACTTCTAGTTTTCTTCATGTTTTCTTCATTATGCATCATTTATTTGGTCTTTATGCTTATTTAGACCTTAAATATCAGAAAAGTTCTTTCTGGGAACTTATTAGAGGAAATGACAAAACTACCCCCAGCTTGGGTTATTACGCCTATGCCTCGTTATGAGCCTATAGGGGTTGAGGTCTCACATTCTCCCCCACTAATAAAAATTCGATCCCCGAATTTAAATTTAACTATAAGGTAACGTACCTCTAAGCATCAAAGAGGTGGGGATACTTCGTCTGCATCTCCTCCTCGGCCTCCCATGTTACCTCCTCGAATTCAAATCGACGTAGGGTGAATAATCAAAGTTCTCAAGTTCTGCCACATCACTCTCGTCGGGCATTCTTAACATGGAATCTTGGTTTATGCATTATATCAACTTCCAATCTTTATAGAAAAGTCAACGATGTCATAATATATAATTATGTGTACTACTCTTGTTGGATCAAAACAGTATCATTCTTTATCTTATGAAGAGAATTCAAATATGCTATTAATTCTGGTCACACCTCAATCAAATCATCTTTAAATCATCAATCATGCATGTTTACTTAACCATCCACAATTCCTCCACTTTGATCTTTTATCAAACCTTCCAACATTCAAGCATTTATTCCACCATTGACTATGGGTCTAAATGGTTAACCAACCTCTCTTCCGTTTCACATACCTCCATACAAATTCCATTCAAGCATTTCATAATACATAAGGATCAAACACTCTTTATTTATTCATATATGTTTAACATCACGGATGATTCAAATCCGGTAACCATTAGTAACCATATTCCCAAAAACAAATTCCAATACTTTCATGATCAAGTGCTCATTAGATAAATCTTAACTTATACCACGAGGCATTTCAATAAATCATGACATTCACATACATCCTTATGATCTTAATTAATCTCTTTAATCAATAACTCAAGCTCTCAAGGTTAAAGTTGCTCAAAATTTTCCTTTAAAGTTCTTTTCCAAGTCTTATCTTGATTACTAACCGTTTCTATATTTCCAATGTCATAGCTAGTTTATTCATCATCAATCACATACAACATATCTAACTTAAAATTCCTCAAATTTATTCCAATTGCCAGATCTCATGGCCTCATTAGTTTTTCAATCTGAAGATGAATTCAACATTTATCTTTCCTTAAGTGCACTTTAAAATCAAGGAATCATTTACTAAGACCTTTCCGAAATTAACTTCTTTAGCCCTTTTTACCTTAGAAAATTAAATCTATAATCCTCCATTTTGAATCATGGGCTTTATGCCAATCAAGGCAGATTTTACACTTTTAATTACATGAATTCAAATGCACACCTCCATGCATAAGCTATAAACTTTTCCCCAAATCTTCATATATCAAAACTATATATTAGAGCTATACCAAAACTGATACATCATTTTTCATTGGCCTTAGGATATTAAATTCATGTCATACTTTTCTATTTATGTACTTCATAATAGCCTAACAATTTCTAGCTCACAATTAAGCTAGGTCATATACCAAGCCTCTCAGGCTATATCAAAACACCAAGTTTTATCATGATATAATAGAATTTGATGAACTCATACCAAAAGTATAAACACTTACTTTTAAGCTAATAGCATTATAATCCACTTGTTCACTACCAAAATTAGCAATAAATTATCTTAATCATTGTCTAGCACTATAACCATTGATAGAATATCATCATCGAATCAAATTATAACTAACTCCGCATGAGCTTTTATACCAATATGCAACATATATATCCATACAGATATATTTCCAAAAATTTTAACTTTGAATAGCCTTAGGCATATCAAGCTCAATAAGTCATCTGTAAAACCAAAATAATCAATAATCAAGTTTAGAATCATTTCTTCTCTTGGTTGGTTAGATCATGCTCATCATTTGTGGTGAATACACAAAGCTGATTTCAATATTCCATTCTCATACAAGAGTCAACCACTAATTGGCACCATCTCCAAACACCAAGTGTTTTATTAGTTGATCTTCTTAGTCAAAATTTATATTGTAGTATTCCAACTTTAGGTCATGTCTCATTACCAAATCTTTACTCATATACGAGTACGTGAATTTTCAAATCATCATCCTTTTTTTTTTCTAAGTAGATTTTCGTAATTCCCATAACATATTTCTATTCCCTTACCAAGGGTAGTATCATTTAATCAAACCATGTCACCCTATTTTTCTCAACATTTGAAGTATAATTCAACCTTCCACTATCCCTATCGGGCACTTTATCTTGATAGTTACTCAAAATAAATTGGAACTTGTGGGGAAGCACATTTCACAATTTATGCTTTGCGTCTACAGTTATGTCGAGACCAGAACCTCATCGAGTCCACAAAACAATAGGATAATCATTGCCTCAAACTAGTATTTCCAAGTATTCTTATGCTTGTATCATATCTTCATACTTATGTGACATGTCAGTCACGAGCCCAACTTGACTGTATAGCCATTTGCTCTTTGAGCTTTAATGTTTTCTCATTATGAAAAGTCTTTCGAATTTATCTTATCAAGGTATTCATAAGGTGGATACATGTCCATATTTTATAGTTCAAGGCTTAAAGCATTGAACACAACCTCATCATTGATGTTTTGCACTATATTATAATACAAAATATAATCTAATAACTATGACAATGAAATTCTAAAGTTCCACCTTTATCTACCAATCATAGCTCCCTTTATGAGCACATACTTTACACTACTTGATTGTTCACAAGCTACTCATGGCCATCCAAATTCGACCTCTTATAGCAAGTCAAGCTAATATATTCTCTTATGCTTTTCCATACATTTCCAAAACACTTAAACACTTCCTTTAATAGGGTTCCATTGAGAACTTAATCAATCAAAGGCTTATCTTCAAAGCCACTCATAACTTTAATCGTTTATTGTATGCCCGATAACACTTTAGCTCACTGACCCCATTGGACATTATTTTAAAATCTCCCAAGGTGTCCTTGTTCTTAGTTAGGATCATACCATCTAACTTAGTATAATTGCATTAATTATCCTTAAGCTTTTTATGCTCAGCATATCAACATTCATATTTCCCCCTCATTCATGTTATTAACCTTGTTAAGGTATATGTGGCTTTTCAACCTTTCACAATACATTCCACATTTATGCCAGGGCATTCTCAATCTCATGCCAAGCCCATAGGCATGTAACCATAAATCAAGATAAACTCTCCTAAGGGATATCTCCTTCCATATGATGCATGGGGATCACAAGATGTACAACTCCAAGTGTATGCCTACATATTGATAACCTCCATATTTTTCATGGTCATAAAAACCACAATTTGCAAAACTAGCTTTCTATCACAAGTTTGCAATTGGAACATTAGTCTCAACATATCTCACCTTGGGCATACTTCACTACTAACATTCATATACCTTTACCACAACATTCAGTGCAAATTGATTAAGCAATGATCTCCAAATTTACTCTTAGGTACACATATATCAAATTGTACACCACTTAGTGTTAAGATCTTGACTTTACTCATCAATTCTTAACCAATTACATCCATAAGATAAACAATTCACATAACTTTTTTGTATCTTGCCTTTGCAGTCATAAGATCAAAATTTCTTAAGCTTGGGATGCAGAAACTTCCTCTTAGAGCATATCCGAAAATCCACACGTTTTAAGTCCCTTACCTTTGGATAAGTCACATTCAAGATAAATCATTTACATCATAGGTTGCATATTGAACCAACTATTTTTTTAAATTGACCTTCAAAGCAATTCATATATCAATCTTCATATAGAACTCCATCTGGCACTTAGACTAAATTTGTCATTTCCATGTCATTTAATTTCAAACTACTAAATCCAATCTAGTCCTTTAATCCTTCGGCTGCACACTAAGCATAGCAAAATTCAAGCTCATCCTTAGAGTAGATCATTTGCTAGCCTTTTACTTCATGACCATACATCAATTATATTAATCTGTGATTTTTACCCTTGAGCTAATTCATACAATTATAACCATAAACCACAATAATTCAATTCAAGCCTTGGAATCTCACAGCTACTTAATTAGAATCAAAACCAACTCCATCTAGGCTACTACACACATATTCAGCACATTTTCGCATATAAAATATTTTGGAAGTCTGACTCCATTATATATAAGGGCAGGGCAAGCTTAATCAACATAGTGCACTTGCCTCCGTGCACGTGGGTATCAATTTACTCCTCCCTTAATACTTAGATGTACAAGCTTCAAGTGAATCTCAATCATCGCTATTTGTTCCGATCAAAGTATATCCTTTATTACCATTATCACATGGGCTCTTTTATATTGACCTCAAATACCGTCCATGTTCATCAAATTTCTTCCCATTGACAATTATGGGCTTAAGTTATAACTCCACTAAATGAATAAGTCATTATGGACCTATTAGTCCAACTCCAATTTCCTCCATCTTTAATTGGAGGAATTTGTTATTACATTAGCCTTTCATTAGGAGCATTTGCTTAAAAGCTTTCCAACAACAGCTCGTATCTCGAGTGGTATCTTAAACCCGGACAACGGTACCACTTATGACCATTAGCAAGAGGGTAGGTTACAAGGAATAAGAGCTCATATAGCCTCTTGTCTATGAATTGTCCTGTAGTCACAAACCATAAACAAGACTCTACATTAACTCCGACAACTACGTTGACTGACACAAGAATCCCTAGGACTCGACTAAACCTAGAGCTCTGATACCAACTTTGTCATAGCCCAAATTTTTGGGCCATGATCGGCGCTTGGCCCCAATGGGCATAGCCCACCAAGCCCAAGCAAGCCTATTATGTAGTCTTGCTTAACATCCCATCAAATATTCTCAAGTCACCTTTCATAATTTCAACTTATAATCACTTTAATAATGGGCTATAGCAATCAAGAATTTCATTAATATAAACCCAAAATGATGTTAACATTTCAACTCATGGTGGCATTAATAGTTAAAATATACATATTTCATCTAAGACACGTATCTTAGTATTTTACATCACATGAATGTACTCATAAAACAAAATGGCTCTTAACTTCCAGCGGAGTGACCACAGTGAAGATGCGGCTACTGAGATGCCTTAATACCTACCAAGAAAGCGAGCATATGTGTGCAACTCAATCTAGGTCCCAACTGCCTCCAAATCTGAAAACATGAATTTTAAAAACGTGAGTATAAAACTCAATGAGTGAACATAAGAAGGGAACAAGCAATCAATAGGAAGAATTTGGAAATCATGATGCACTTGTTTCTAAAACAATGCAATTGATTTAATTTCTTACTAAAAACCCCTCATTTCAAACTTTGATTAATAACCTCATAGTGTGGCAACAACCCATGATCAATCCATGAAGTTAAATGGGTGAAAAATATGTCAAATATCGAATAGGGTAGCATGTGGGACAAAATGTTTCTCACTGCAGCGAAGTTCATTCTCGCTGCAGAGAGAAACAGTACCAGTTTGCATATGTTTCCTTTTTCTGGAATATCTCTAGCTACAGAAGTTCAATTGACCTTATTTTTAGACCATTAGAAAGATAAGAGGCAGGGTTACAACTTTGATGTTACCACTTTTCCCAGTTCCGACGGGAAGGTGGTCAAAATCTTTATCAAAGTGAAGGCACTGCATCAAAACCCGAGAGTTTCTTGCTATAGCGAGATTTATTTTCTCTGCAGTGAGTTTTCTGCTGCCAGAACAGAATGTTTCTTGCTGCAGCGAGAAAGCATTCTTGCTGCAGCAAGAAGCAGGGCACCTAAGTGAAAAAAGGGGTGTCACGACCCGGAACTCCCCTCGAGCCCTTGACAAGTGCCGCGATGTCCCGATTGACACTCATTACTCGAAATGTCAAACAAAACCCTGCAAGGCTTTAATATCAATTTCTCATTTCCCCTATGAGTAACCATTGCTAAATATCACGTTCTAAAAGATTTTAAACTATTTCCAACTTAAAACAATAAAAAAATAATTTTCGTCTCACAGGGGTATTTTAGTCATTTTTTCCTAAAAATTTTGAAACCTGTGAAAAATGTAGTATGTGAGTACAAAACACATAATTCATAATAAAATATAAGTTTAAACATCTAAAACCTTCATTTAAAATAAAATTATGATTATTTGCATATAAATAAAAAATAAAAGAAATATTCAATAAAATATTCTATTTTCTTATAAAATAATATTTTTAGAGTTATACGTAAATAAATTTTTTCATGGCAGCGTAAAAGCAAAATAAATTCATGCATACTGTAATATAGTAAGCCAGAGTATTTAATTTAATTTATAATAACCAGTGGGCCCCCGAATAACTAAAAGTAAGGAAGAGTGTGAACCTACAGTTTGGAGGATGCAAATCTAATGGTAGCCTCGATGAAATCAGCTATCTAAAACCTATTCTGAGCTTGAAATGGGTGGAAAGAAGGGTGGTGAGATTATATAATCCCAGTGAGTAAACAAATACCATCTAAAATATCTAAAGCTGAGTAAATAGAGATAGATAAAATAGATTAGCATACTGTAATTCATCACCTTTCAACTTGTTTTAACCAAATAAAATCAATTCATATAAATCGAGTAATCAACATGGCTTATGAATTTCTTAAAACTTTGGCTCGTGCCAAAATCATTTTTATACCCAGTTATCAGGGATACCTTGATCGAGGGTTATCCCAACCGAGTCCGCCAAGGCCGTTAAAAAGTTATGTACGCATAAATCATGTTTCTATTTTGAAAACATAGCCGTTCCTTGGCGTTGGTTGAGTTCACCCTCACGTGGTGGTTTAGCGTGAAGTGAACTCTAAAGTTATACCTCGGGAGTTACCCTACTCGCCTCTCCAACCAAGGTAAAATATAACGGGATTCCGTGCCCTTCTAATAGGCTGGTCCACAGAAAACCCACCCACTGCAGCAAGTTAAACCCACCATACAATAAAATTTGCAATAGCATGACATGGCAATTATTTTATTTTATTTTACAGCCTTTCAAGGCAAATCAACAATTTATACATTTCCAACACATTTATCAAATCAACCATTCATGCCAATATTGCCATAAGCCAATCAATTAGAATCATGAATTTACAACACATAAAAACAGTCTTCAATTACTCTATTTTCAAATCATCATTCAGTTTTAAAACAATTTTATGAAATCATTTCATTAAATCACATTTTGTTTATAAAACCGAAAAATTAATCATTTAATTCATTTTCCATAAAATTCACAAAATTGAATAAAACATACTTTAGATAATTAAGATGATATAAGGTTACTCACAATTTCGAGAGTCGAATTCCAAGTACTCCGATTCTTGATCCTTAGGTACTATTTCTTTACTTTTGCCAAAATGCTCATCACCTAGACATAATGCACAATAAGCCATTTACTACATTGTGCTAAATTGTTATAAAACCAATTCAGGCTTTATACTAATGTATGAAATGGGATGCAAATTGTTTGGATTATTGTCTAAACACGGGGTTCTATACAAATTCAATTGTGTACCTAAATTACATGGTATTGGCCTAATTCGATCTATCACTCTATTAATTGGCCAATATGTCCAATTCAATTCCAAATAATTTCATTTTTCTCCCAATACTCCAAATCATCAAACACAAATTAAATAACTTGAAATATGGCAAAATCATCCTCACATTTTCTCTTGGAAAATTCGACCATGGTGGGTGCATCAATACTATGATTTTTCCTACTTGATTTTCTCACCGTAATTCATCATTTCCTAACCAATTCACTTGAAATAAAATCAAAATCATCATCCACACTCTACATGGAAAATTCGACCAATGAAAAATCCATGAAGAACATGTGATTTTTCTTGTTTTCCTTCCAAACATGATAAATCAACTATAAACACTAAAATATCTCAAAATCTAACCAAATAAATCATCAAATCTTCTCTCTCTAAATTCGGTAAGCCATGAATCCTTCATGATATCTTGTGATTCAACCATGGAAAATGCAAAATAATGCATGGGAAAGGTAGATCACAAGTCAAAATCAAGAAATTTTACCTTTGATTGCTTAATTACTTGAATTTTCACACTTTTCCCTTGAATTTTCACCCTAGAGTTCTTGTTCTTTCTTTTCTTCCTTTGTTCTTCCTTTGCCCGGCCATATGAAGAGAAATGGGCTGATTTTATGTTGATTTTTAAGCCAAAAAATAAATGGATATAAATTTGACACATGTCACCATTCCATTGGTCCATGTGTCATACTTAGCCATTAAGCAATCTCTCTCCACCACTTAAATTTCCTCATTTATCCATGATAATATTGGGTAAAATACATGTGCTGGACAAGTGTTGGGTGGTATAAAATTACAATTTTGCCCTTGTGGTGGCAAAATGACTATTTTACCCCTATGCTCGAAAAAATGTCAGAATTAAAATTTTTCACTTCTCAAACTCAAATTATGTTCTAAATAGTCAATCTTGATCAAAAACTTCTTCCAACATTCCAATTTTTAACCTCAGGTGGCAAAATGACCATTTTGCCCTTAGCTCATGAAAATTTCAATTTGACTCCAAATTAGTCCTCGAACTCTGAATCACCATTTTAAGTCATTCTGGGGTTTTAAAATTCTCAATTTCATCTTAAAATCTCAAATTGGACTAGTTTGAGGCTTAATTCAATTTAATTGTACCATTTGGTACAATACTATGCTTTAACGATTTTTGAAGTACCCAAGTAAGCAAACATGCATTTTTATGTAAGAATGACATAATAAACATATTGTAGAGTCGGGCTTGACAAGAGGCCTCCTTTGCACAAAAATCCATTTGGTGCTGCAATAAAGATCAATTTGCAAGAAAATAAGAATTTTTCAAGATCCATCATGCCAAATTTCACATGCATTTCAATCATATATCATATTCATGAACTTTCATTTCATAAGCATAGATATGCATAATACATAGATAAACATCAATATCATCATAATCACACCCGGCTCATGTGCATCCGCCCACATCGTGCACATACCCGACGCCATCATGTGTATCCCTCTACATCGTGCACAATTAGTGCCATCATGTACATCCCCCCACATCGTGCACACGGGCACTATCATCATCCATCTCTCACGCCACCATCATCATTGGCATGTGCATCCCCCCACATCATGCACACACACACGGTTACAGTCATCATACACAATATCAATCATCATGCACAATACACATATATATATCATCATAATGCAATAGTGCATGAATCCATAGCAATCACATATCACAACATAAAACCATTTAGCAAAAGCTTGTTCCCAAGGCACTTGTTTTTATGAAAAACTTGATAATTCATTCAAATGTGTAGCAAATACATTATATTCCCCAAAAAAAGTTTGAAGGTTGTTCACTCACCGGTCTTGTTGATTCTTTTGCTTGACTCTAATCTCAACTAATGCTCCAAATGGACTTATGAAGCCTTGTTGGAACCTATACACACAACATCACAACCAACCCAAATTGGCATTAATACCATTCCAAAACTATTTTCTAAATTGGGTTCTACTAGTCATTCCTAACTAGTTTCCAACCACCATTAAATGGCTATTGTTTGCAATTCTCTAGTCACATTAAAATGAATAATAATCCAAACAAATAAACTCTCACAATTCTAATTACTAGACATTCTCAACACTTAAAAATCAACTATAGTTCACTACTCACCTTGGTAGCTTTATAATTGAAATTCTTTCCAAAAATTGTTAGGCTACTATGGAAGCTCCCTCTTTCTCTCTCTAAAACTTTCAACTAGTGAGAGAAAGTGCTAAACAAAGACTTTTTGAGGGTTTTAAGGTGTAAAAGTGGAAGAGCATGAAAAATCGTATGAAAGAGTGGGCAAAAGCATGAAATTTGGAGCTAAGGAGAGAAAGTTATGAAGTTTTCAACCATGCTTTCATGGAGGATGGAAGCAACGTGAGATGGAAGAAGAAGAAAGAGAAGAAGCTGCTGGAAGAAAAAGATATTTATAGCTCAAGCTTATCCATTCCACTTGAAATTACGAAAATGCCCTTAGCACATTAACTTGTTCTCCTTCAATCCTTAGTGCAATCTTTTTACTCTTTTGATACTAAAACAAGTCCATAATGGTCTAGACATGCTCGGGTTTACGAAACTTAAAAATTTTGACCCGAGATGAAAAATGACCATTTTGCCTTTGTGGTGAAAATTATTGAAACTTCTAGTTTTCTTCGTGTTTTCTTCACTATACATCATTTATTTGGTCTTTATGATTATTTAGACCTTAAATATCAGAAAACTTCCTTTTGGGAACTTATTAGAAGAAATGACGAAACTACCCCTAGCTCTGGTTATTACGCCTATGCCTCGTTATAAGCGTATAAAGGTTGAGGTTTCACACTTGAGCACCTAGTTGAGAATCTTGGGCAACAATTTGAGCGACAAATGACTTATTAGACCCAATGTGATCAACATATGGATCACATGTTTTGAGCTTATGGTGCCTTGATGGTAATTGATATGTCTACTCTTCCACCAACACCTAATCCTCTTAGGGGTGCTAATGAGGCAGAGGACAATGAAGACAATGATGTAGAGGATGATGGCAACGAGGAGGAGGATTAATGCTTCTCCAAATTCATCCAACCATCAGGGGAGTATTCTTTACCTTTCTTTTATTTTTTCTAACATTGAGGACAATGTTTAGTTTAAGTTTAGAGGGGTGAATTTATTCTTTTGGTGATGAATATTCAGTGGAAGTTTTATACTTAAATTTATTTGCATGCATATTTTTTTTATAAATAATTTAGGATTAGTTGGAAAATGAATTTATTACTTGTTTGAATTTTAGGAATCTAAAGTAAAGTTGTGCCAATTTTTTTGATAACTTCTCTATTCAATGATGATAACTAGTTGTCTTGAATTCTTAGCTTTTGGTTAATAAGGTTTTTGTGTGGATTCATCCTAAATGCTTTTGTTAAATATCATTGTTAGAATGTGATTTCCACAATTTTAAGCGCTACATCTTTTACTTTGAATTATTTTGAATATCTAGAGAATATTTATATTGATAATTTTAGATTATGTCATGAATTTTAAAATTTGCTTGATTTTCTCTTGATGTGAAATCCTAGGCAATACTTAGTTTGGGAGATGATTTAGGCCATCTTTGGACCGTTTGAGTCTAACAGGCCTACGTTGTTAAATTTTTATCCCTAGTATACCCCTTTTAAGCCTAATTTTCCTTTTCTTTGTTTAACTACATAATAATTGAGCTTAGCCTTAAAATTAATTTTCCAATTTTGCAACCCTTACTCCTAAGCATGTATATTATTTTAGGAAATATAGATTGAGCAAAATGTTGAAAAAGGTGGAAAAGTGATGTTGATGTGAAAAAAAATAAAGTTCAAAATATAAAAAATAACCCCACTACCTATAATACAAAGAAAATAAGTTTGGGGGTGTGGAATTGTGAAAAAAAATATGTTGAAAAAAAAAAGAAAAGTTCAAATGTGACAGACAAGGTGTGCTAGGAGAAGGCAAATATAGCTCTATATATAGGTCCTAGAATAATTAAGTGCTTAGGGTGATTTGAGCCACCTTAATATCCTTTATCCTACCTTGACCCTAGCCATACATTACAAGCTTTATTAAGTCCTATCGATCCCTAGCTTTGTATTAGTCTACATTAGTGGAGAGAGAGATGAAAAGTAAACCTATGAAATTTAGTACTAATTTGAAATATTTGTTGGCATAAACTGATACGAATATCATGATATTCTTGATAAAAATTTTCACACACACACGAAAATCCATTCGAGAATGTGCTTGCATTAGAATTGAAACATGAATTTAAATGATGCCTATATTTTTCCTTAGGTTAATGATTAATAGACATACTTTTGAGAAAATTATAAGGAGTCATTGAGTTGGCGCACTTTATCTCTAGTAGTAGTGGTAATAGTACAATATTTATTTTAGTTTTCATTAATTGAATTTGATTTTTGTAAGTTAGTTTTTTTCTATATTTTGCTCGAGGACTAGCAAAGTATTAAGTTTGGAGGTGTGATAACTTGATGATATAAAGTTATTTGGACTTAATTTTGATAGTAATTTAGCTTAGTTCTTGTAGTAATGCATAGAAATTAGTAAATTTTATTCAATTACTTTAAATTAGTTAATTTAAGTGTGTCAATCTAATGTTAGTTAATTTTATGCTTAATTTGGTGTTAATGTGATTAAGATAGGTTGTTATTGATTTATTTGTACTTTTGTAGGTGTTGGATGAAAGAAGAACTTTAATGGAAGATGAAGAGCAATTTCAAGGTGTAGATCTCGACTACACATGTTTTGGTATTTCAGCCATAACTCTCTGTATAGAGCTTCAAATGAAGTGAATCTTGAACTATTGGAAAGCTAAGAGAAAAAGCGACAACTTTCATCTTTACCACTTTGCCTAGTTTAACATGAAAAGTGGTCAAAAATCTTTTCAAAATTAGAGCATTGTAATAGTCATAGAACAATTAAGATTTCTGCTATTTAAATGGTCAAGGCCGCAACTTTGGAGGAAGTAGGTAGTGGCCCACATAGTCTAATGAGGAGATTCTAGTTCAAATTGAATTCTTTCTTCACCCAAGTTGGCCTAACTTCAAAGCACTATAAAAACAACCTTTCAAAAGACTCTTAGAGGAGAGAACGAAACACCAGATTGAGAGCTGAAAATCAAGCCACAAAATCATTAAAGAAAATTTCATTGGAGCTAAATAAGAAATTGAAGAATTCAAGAAGATTTAGAGATCAAGAATTCAACTCTTGGTTCCTTTTGTCTTTTTGTTATTATTTTATTTTCTAGATTTTGGTTTTGATGATTAACTTTAACTTGATGATGATGTGTAACTTGATGAGGAACTAAATTGTTTGTCTAAAATTATGATTGAACTTAATATGTACTCTGATTTATTTATCTTTGTTTTGCTTATGTTTGAGGGATTTAAGTTGTTTATTTTATTTTATTCTTAATGCTTCTAATTGCGTGATCACCAATTAGATTGAATTAGAAACCTAAGTTAAACCTTGACGAATGAGGTTTAGGTAGACTTTGAATAGAATAGTGTATGATAGAATGCACTTAGTTGATTAGGTGATTTGATTTGCATATAGGATAGACATACACCCATAAGCCATACATAGCCTAAATTAGAGCACGAACTTAGTGAATCTTTTTTCAATTTAATTTGCATAGACATATAGTAAATTAATTTGGAAAGGTATTTTTTTGAGAAATTCGACGAAGGCTTGTGAATAATTTGGGACTCTAGGTTACCAACTTAATCCATTAAAATGAGTTAAGAGAGAGAGAGAGAGAGGGAGAGAGAGAGAGAGAGAGAGATAATATTCAGATGAAGTATTGAGGGATATTATAATCTTAGGTCTGGTAATCACTTGAATTTAATAAAATAATTTTGCTTATAGATTTAGATTAGTTTTAGTTATTAGTTTCAATTTTTTTAGTAATTAGGTTGTTTGGATAAGATTAGGGTGTTAAAATTTTAGTAGTTAGCAATTAGGAATTAATTCAATTCTCCATGAGAACGAATTCTACTTACTATTATATTACTTATTAAAGATACGTGCACTTGCATGAGAAATCAACAACACGTAACCACTCTGAAGAAGAGGTGACTTGGGAAGCGGAGGATGAGATGCGCGCAAAGTATCCCCACCTATTTCAAGACTGAGGTAAGTAACTCTTGATTTAAATTCGAGGACGAATTTTTCTTGGAAGGGGAAGAATGTGAAACCCATAGTTTCTATTGCTTGGATAAAGTAGACAATTAACTTGGTGAGCTTAGGAAATGCTTTTATTGACTTGAAAACCTCAATTTCATCCTTGAGAATTCACAACTAAGAGTTTTAAAGGCCGTGGAAGGGATTTAGAATGGGATTACACCTTGAAAGGAACGATTTTTGCAAATATGGACCTATGAAGTCGACCTTAGTGCATAGAAGGTTGACTTTGTGAAGTAAAAAGTAGGGGAAGTCATATATTCTAGTCCAGGATTGACGATAGGCCCTCTATAGTCGATCTTATGAAAGGAAAATTTAAAAATAAATACAAACATTCTAGTCCAGGATCGATCGTCAATCCTGTGAAAGGAAAATGTGTGCAAATCAGACATTCTGGTCCAAGATTAACTATAGACCCTTTATAGTTGATCTTGTGAAGAATAAATGGATGAAATACAAATGTTCTGGTCCAAGGTCAACCCTAAACCCTCTGTAGTCTATCCTAGGCTGCCCAGTCAGCCTAAAATCGGCTTAAAAGCCCTAAAACTCCAAAATTCTCATTTCTCTCTTACCTTTTTGTGCTTCTACCCATTTTCTCTTAAATTTCATAACTTTCAAAGCCTTCAAATTGTTGACTCCATATGTTTTTGATGATAACAAAATATTCTTCATTCATTAATGTCTAACTTCACTATTTAAGTGTGTAGGATTTAATTTAATACCCCTAACAAAGCTGTTAATTAAAAGCAAGACAAGCAGCTTGCTAAGTTTAATGAAGAGTTAATCTGTTAAGAAGGAAAGAGCAAAGAATGAACAAAAATAGAACATAGTAACTAATTATCAAGGGACTTTAATCAGCCAAGGCATGGCTGTGTGATAAGCTGAAGCAAAACAAAAATATGTTAATCGATTAAGAGGTCTGGTTAATCGGTTGGAGCACAAGGTCTTAGTATCTTCAAGTGCTAAAACAAGTTTGAAAATATTGTTGATCGTTGAAGGGAGCCAAAAAGGAGAAGTTCAAAATTTGAAGATCTTCTAGTCGATTAAAGCTAGTTTTAAATAGTTATGGTTGAAGGAAGAAACACTTCAATTAGTTAAGGGAAGAGCTAACCAATTAGAGGAAGACTACTATGAAGAGAAGTGAAAAACAAAAAGTTTGTAATTAGTTAGAGCCTGCCATAACCAGTTAGAGGAAGTCTGTTGAAGAAAAAAATATGAAGACAGATAACTCTTAATCAGTTAGAGCAAAGAACACAGTAGTAGGACAGTGCAAGGCAGAGAAGCTATAATTGGTTAAAGCTGCATGTAATTTGTCACGACCCAAATTCCAGGCCATGACCGGCGCAAGGGTCCAATGGACGTAATCCACTAAACCTAAGCAAGCCTATTATCTTACTTATAATTCCATATAATATCACTAAGTCATATTTCATAACTTTGAATCAAAATAGTGATTTACATTGCCAACTCGTACTGGCATTACTCCTTAAAAATTTACATACAATGTCTACAACATATATTCTAATAATTTACATTAAGTTCGTCTATACAAAACAAAATAACATTCGACTTCCAGCAGAGTGACTTGGATGAATATACAACTACCGAATGCAAGACACCTGCCAAAAGATGGACACAAGTCTACAAGGACACCTCATCCTAGTTACCGGCTGCCTCGTGATCTGAAAACATGAATTTGAAAATGGTGAGTACAAACCTAGTGAGTGAACAAGGAAGGGAACAAGCAACATCAACAAGGGAGAATTTAAAATCATGATGCACTTGTTTCAAAATAATGCAATTTAGTTCCATTCATATTAAAAACCCCTCATTTTAAACTTAACTCATTTTGTCCTAAATTTTGGAAGTCCATGCTTAGATATGGTAGCAAAGAAGTGAAAAATAGGGCAACAATTGGACAAGATAAGAGACAAAACAGAAAGTTTTTCGCTGCAGCGAGATTGTTATCCAGAAACAAAAAGTTTTTCGTTGCAGCGAGAACCAGTTCTAGTGAAAGGTCCTCAAACCCGAGAGTTTCTCACTGCAGCGAGCATGACTTTCGCTGCAGCGAAAACAGAGCAACAAGAGAAACATTTTCCCTCACTCAACAAAAAGTCATCCCGCTAAACTAACAAAATCAACATAAAAGTCATGAAAATTCTCAAAGTACAATGTGTCAAATTTCACATATATGTCAACCATATATCACATTCATGAGCTTTCATTTCATAAATCTAGATATGCATAATTACATAGACAAACATCAATATCATCATAATCACTCCCGACTCATGTACATCCCCCACATCGTGCACATAGCCGGCACCATCATGTGCATCCCCCCACATCGTGCACAATTAGTGCTATCGTGTACATCCCCCCATATCGTGCACATGGGCACTATCATCATCTATCTCTCACGCCACCACCATCACCGGCATGTGCATTCTCCACCTCGTGCACACACACGGTTACAGTCATTATATACAATATTATTCATCATGCACAACACTCATATATATATATATATCATCATAATACAATAGTGCATGAATCCATAGCAATTACATATTACAACATAAAACCATTTTTCAAAAGCTTGTTCCCAAGGCACTTGTTTTCATGAAAA
>NC_030854.1:18283006-18382577 GCF_000208745.1 Theobroma cacao | reverse complement strand
CCGTTTCACCTTAATTCATCATTTTCCAAGCCATTTTCCTTGAAATAAAAACAATCCCCCATTGATATTCAGCCCTCATGGTTCGACCAACAAGGAACCCTAGAGAAATTGAATATTTCTTTTGTGTTTTTGTTCATAACCATGCTTAACTATCCCTAAACACTAACATAGTCTAAAATCAAATTATTCCAACAACAATTCCTCTTCCATACCCATTTTTCAGAATTGAATTCATCATGATAACTCAATATTCAACCATGAAAATCAAGAACAAAAGCATGGGTAAGCTAAATATCAAGGAGAATTATAGAAATTCTAACTTACCTATCTTGTTTCCTTGATTTCTTCACTTTTTCTTTGAATTTCCACCTAGGTTTTCTTGTTTTTCCCTTTGTTCTTCCTTTGTTCTTGTTGCTGGTTGCCTAGGCCGAATATGGTGAGAAAATTGGAGATTTAATGGGCTGATTTCTATAGAAAATAATAAAATAATCAAGCATGCCACGTGTCACGTGCTTATTGGCCCAATTATTTTTTTAACTTTTTGACTTTTTCTTCTTAATTTTCCACCACAAATATTCTAGTATTTATCCAATCCTACCACAATTAAAATCCCTTGGTCTTGACAAGTGCTGGGGCGAAAAATTTACCGATTTGCCCTCGAGATAAAAAAATTACGATTTTACCCCTATACTCTGAAATGTACCGGAATCACATTATTTCTACTTTTCAACCTCAAATAACACTAATATTGATCAATATTAACCAAATGGGGCAAAAATCATTTTATAAAAATTTCCGTTTAGTCCTCTAGTGGCAAAATTACCATTTTACCCTTGTGCTCCAAAAATACCGAGAATCACAATTTTTCACTGCTAAACATCATTTTATACTCCAATAATCATAATTATATTTCATATAATTATTCTTGGTCAAATGTGATCAAATCTTGGCTACAAATCTCCATTTTATCATCAAATGGCAAAATGACCGTTTTGTCCCTAATCGGTCAATTTTCCTGATGGACTCCAAACTGGACCTTGAACTCTGAATCAGTATTCTAAGTCATTTTGTGGGTTTTAGAATTTTCAAAATCCTTTTAGAATTTCTATTTGAAGTAGTTCAAGGCTCGATTTAACTTAGTTGTACCACTCGGTACAATACCGTCTTTTAATCGAGCTTGATAGGGTCTCATGTAATTAATTTGCCAAAATCTGTCTACTTGTTTGAATTTACACACTGGAGAACAAAATAACGACTAGAAGTGTATCAGAGTTATTTCTAATAACTAAAAACTATCTCCAATTGAAAAATCTGACTCTTCAAGTATAAAAGCAAACTCCAACGGTCAAAGAAAGCAAATTTGAAGAGAAATGAGCTACTTTGAGCAAAAAGCCAAATATTCTTCAACCAAAACACTTGTTCTTCATTCCAAAACCAAAAACAAAGTGTTTGAGCTTGATTGTAATCTATCCAGACTTGTAAAGGTACTTAGTTGTACTTCTTTTTCCTTTTTTTCTTGAGAAATTAAAGTGTAAGAAGCACTCTAAAGCTTATTGTAAGGGATCAAAACTTGGGTTAGAAACTCACCTTATAAAAGCTTGGTAGAAGCTATTAATTCCACTGGTTTATTGAAATTGATTTGAAAATCCTTGATTGGGAGATCAGATAGTGGATGTAGGTCAAGGGGACCGAATCACTATAAATACTCTTGCATTGTCCCTTTCTTTTTACCCTTCAAGTTCTAGTCAATCCTATCATCTAGTTGATTAAGTGCTCTTCAAGCTCTAAAGGGTTGAGCAAAATATTTTTAGTGTTATTCACCCCCTTCTAGCACTCAAATGGGACCAACACAAACTCCATCAACAAATCTTAGATTCTAAGTGCTAAAAGTAAGGATTTTCACTCCTAAACACTTAGTTTTGGTGATTTTTGTTTTCTCTCTCTAAAAGCTAAGAATTTTTCTAAGTTTTCATGATTTGTCTAGATCCTTTTGTTTGAAGCTCACCAAGGAGGAAAAATAGGTGAAATAAGTTCTCTATTTATTAGGTATGAGGTTTGGATGAAAGATTGATGGAAATCATTAGGTATAAATGAAGATTAAGTAGAGTTAGAAATGGGTATTTATTGTACCACGAAATTTTTATGGGCTTTTAAGAATATTGATTATTAAACCTTTTTTCCAGCTGATATTGGAGTGATTTGAGTTTGTTGAAGAAGTAGATTCTTCGACGAAAGGTGCAAGATGAAAATGCACATTTCAAGAGGTGGGTAGATACGACGTTTTTAATTATTTCTATGTAATTAAGTATGCTTATTCTACAACCTTGCATTAAAATGTATTTTGATGAACTTTGTGATAAGAAAAATGGTTTCAAGCTTGAACTTTGTGATATGAAAAATGGTTTCAAGCTTGCTTTATGAAATCTATGTATACTATGTAGATATGTTATTATGTAATTAGATTTGAGCATGGGGAACAAGCCTTTCAAATATTTGATACCTCAAAAATCTATGTTTGTTTGTGACTAGTTGAATTATTGCAAATTCAAAATTTTGAAATGAAATGACTAAATTTTCATAGACCTTAGCATCGGGTCAATTTGCCTTTGAGATTGATGATATGATGTAGCCTTTGCTTCGAATTTCTATTGTGTTGATGATTGAGATGATCCTTTTCTTGGAAATGGACTTTGCACACTTTGACTTCATTTTGCTTGAACCCTTAAATCTTGTATGGTAAATGAATTCACCTTGTCCTTTGGAGACAAATATTTGGATAATTGGAAACATAGCGTACTTGAGTTATGGACCTGTAGCTAGTGACAGTAAACACTAGCCATTGTGCACAATGCTTAGCTTTGATTGGGTAGTTAATAGAGTTGTACCTTTTTTATTTGGTTTTGATTAGTAGTTGATACAATCTTACCACCTTTAATATACGATTGATGACTCTCATGTATCCGACCACTTTGGTGCTATGACACACTTTTATTGGTTGTCCATGCTACCTAGTGCTCCACGATATAGTTGAAATGATATTGGATACAATGGAATTGGAACTTGATATTTGTTTTGAATTTTGGACTTTGGTATTGACATTGTTTCGAGTTTAGACTTTGGATTTGGTATTTGTTTAGACTCTAGTCTTCGAATTTAATATTTGTTTTGACCTTGGTGCTTGAGTTTTGTAGTTAGTTGATGTTGGCATTTGGATTTGATATTCATCTAGAGCTTGATCTTTGGATTGGTTATTTGCCTTGACTTTGGTATTTAGACTTGGCATATTTATTTTATTATGAATTATGGTATTTTTTATATCCATTAGTTTTCTTTAAGGGTTTTTTAAAGGTAATAACACTATTTCATTTTGAAACTAAACCTTCGTTTTTCCTCAACACATTTTACAAAAAATTTTAAACCCGATGTTTATTAATTGTTTTCTCAGAAATACTTGAACGTTTTACAAAGTATTGTTCTCTTTTCGAAGGCTTATGAATGGAATTTTCAACAAAAACTTATAAAACCATTTTAAATGAGTTGTACTCATCGAGTGGATGATTTGAGGTTTCTTGGATACTTGTTCATACTTGACTCATAACTCGCACCTTGGGATGTTTGATTTTATTCAGAGATTGAATTCCCAAACTCTTTGAATATTTTTAATAGTAGAAAGGCAAACTTTGATATTGTTTGAAATGGATTACTAGCATTATTTTTAAAAGTATATTTGATAAATACTCTCTCGTTTTGCTTGTTCCCTTTCCCCATATCTGTTCATGAAGTTGTTTATAACTCACACATTTAAGATGCAATTGTTTGCAGATACATAATTGCTTGGCTCGTTATCCCTTGGGAAGAGCCAATCTTTTAGTAATCCTTGGGTAGGTGAATACATGGCATCCAGTAAGCGTCAGCCCTTTGTTTTGAGTTGTACTTCACTAGTCCTATTTGGTTTGGTCATTTATATTTGGCTATCATGGATAATATTTTGCTATGTCTTGTATTAAATGACATTTACTTTGAAAATTGCCATGGAATGGCTACACCTTATGCTTGCCACAAGATGGTCTATTTGTGTTATTTTGATATGTATTGCTTTTGCATTTTGAGCACTTGAACATGTAAACTAATATGATATAATCCTATGTTATTTGATATGTTCATGCATGTTTGTCGTACAGTTCCATGGTGATGAGTCTCATGCAGTAAATCTGAGTATTTGATATGAATTGATCATTTCAAGCTTGCATGGGTTAAAAGCATAACTCCCATCAATACCCTTACATTGGTCACGACCCTCGGTTTAGGTCATTACATGATCTTGCTTTCATCAACTTCTTTCCTAACCATTGGGTAACATGCTCTTTTTCTTCAATAACTTGTTCAATTTATTGCTTCTTTTTATGAGATGCTTCTTCATTTTGTTTGGATCCTTCTTTATTGAAATTAAGTTCTTCAATTTGCTTTTGAAGGATACCTATACCATTATTGAAGTCTTCCTTTCTAAGAGGTGGATTATAATCATTAAATAACACATGTACGAACTCTTCAACAACTAATGTTGTTTTATTAAAAACTCTATATGCTTTAGAAGTTAAAAAGTATCCTAGAAAGATTCCTTCATCACTTTTAGCATCAAATATTCCTAGATTCTCTTTTCCATTGTTTAACACAAAACATTTGCAATCCAACGGATGAAAGTATGCAATGTTGGGCTTTTTACCTTTGTATAACTAATAGGGTGTTGTGTTTTCTTTAGTATTGGCTTAACCATTAACCTATTTATAATATAGCATGATATGTTAATAGCTTTAGCCCAAAAGTATCTAGGTAAGTTGTTTTCACACAAAATAGTTCTAGCCATTTCTTCTAATGTTCTATTTCTCTCTCAACTACTCCATTTTATTGTGGAGTTCTAAGAGTTGAAGAATTATGATTATATCCTCTCTCATTGCATAATTCCTTAAAGCCTATGTTTTCAAATTCTTTTCCATGATCACTTCTAACACTAGGTATTGTATATCTTTTTTCATTTTCAACCTCTATACAAAAGTTAGTGAAAACATTTAAAGCCTCATCTTTTGTTGCTAAAAATAGTACCCTGGTGTACCTAGTATAGTCATCTAAAATCACAAAACCATATGATTTTCCTCTCAAGCTAATGGTTCTAGTTGGTCTAAAAAGATCTAGATGAAGTAATTGCAATGGCCTAAAGGTTATAACATCATTCTTGGATTTAAAAGAGCTTCTCCTATGTTTTCCTTTGGCACATGCATCATAAAGTCTATCATTCTCAAAGTTCAACTTTGGTAGTCCTTTTACTAGATCTAAAGAAGGTAATTTTGAATTTGTCTGCATGCTTGTATGTTTAAGTTTTCTATGCCATAACCAATTGCCTTTATTTTTATTAGCCATAAAGCATACATTGCTTGAGCATAAATCATCTAGATATACAACATAGAGATTATCTTGATGATTTCCTACAAACAAAATTTTATTTGTTATAATGTCAACAACATGGCAAAACAATGCTTCAAGTATAACTCTAAAACCTCTATCACATAATTAACTAACACTTAACAAATTATGCTTAAGACCATTTACAAATAAGACATTCTCAATTTGAGATGAGGAAGCTTTACCTATTGTACCAATACTTTCTATATGACCTTTTAAGTCATTTCCAAAGGTCACATTTCCTCCATTCTTTGGTTTCAATTCTTGGAATGACTCTTTGTTTCCAGTCATGTGTCTAGGGTATCTACTATCAAGGTTCCACATTCCTTTTCCTTGTGCGCTTGACTTCAAGCATGTATGTTAAGCCTACAAAGAGAAATTTCAAAATTTTGACTTTGGTACCCAAACCTTTTTAGGTCCATATGAGTTAGTGCTTTTAGTTCCTTTTAAGACCCATTCCAATTTTACTATTTTACCATGTGAAGGTGTGGTTCCTTTTGGAATCCACACTCTTAACAACTTTTCCTCTATATGTAGTGATTCACAAAGGACAAGAACAAATGGAATGTCCTACTTATGATAGCAAGTGCATCTAGTGAATGAACCAAGTTTTCATTTTCATTAACCAAGAAATTCTATAAATGAGTTTCCTTTTTAGTGCCATCATAACCTAGTCCTTCTTTATCAAGGAATGCTCTTTGTGTTTCTAGCATGTCATTTAATTTTTGTTGTCATATGAAATTTTGAAAATGAATTATGCAAGTTCTCATTTTTCTTCTTCAACTCATCTTTCTCAATTTCCAAGTCCTTGGCTATGCTTTCTAGCTCACTATTTGTTTTGACTAAAACCGCATTTTCTACTTTTAGTTAGGAAATGATATTTTTATATTTCAATGTCTTTTCTTCAAATTCAAAAACTAGATCATCATGTGCATCTTGTAGTTCATCAAATGAATATGAGTTCCCATCTAAAGCACATGACCTAGAATTGTAGTAAGTAGAGCATACCTTAAAGTCTTCAAGTGCCATGAAGTAAAGGTTGACAGCTTCTTCTTCATCTTGAGAGTCATCACTATCGCTCCATGTGGCAACCATTGCTTTCTTTTTGAATTTTTTTGAGGTACTTTTCTTGTTTGGGCATTCATACTTAATGTGTTCTGATTTTCTATACTCATAACATATCAAGTGACCTTTGCTATGTTCTCCCTTGGCCATACCTCTTTTAGGGGGTCTCCTACCTTTATAGTTTCTTCTCATAAATTTGCTACGTTTTTTAGTTAGCAAGGTTATGTCTTCATCCTCCTCACTATCATTTCTCATGTGTCACAGCTTAATTTTCGAGCCATGACCGACGCAAGGGCCCAATAGCCTCAACCCACTAAGCTTAAGCAAGCCTATTGATATAATCTTGTACATTAATCCACATGTCTTTAAAATCCAAAATTCGTAATGTTCAAATATAATTCCTTTGAAATCAATTCATAAGACCCAATTATGTATTCATAATGAGTCTTAACATTTCACATCAAGCATTCATATACACATAATTAGACCTTGACCGTCAGCGGAGTGACTCTGGGCACGGTTGCTAACATTTAGTGTCATGGTAAACCTACCGACCAATGGATAGGGAGGAGCACCTTGTCCTAGGATCAGTCACTTTTAACTCAGAAAACCTACATGAAGTTTAAAAATGTGAGTATAAACCTAGTGAGTGAACATAAGAAAGGAACAAGCATTAATACGAGAAGTTTTAGAAAACATGATGCACTTATGTTGAAAACAATGCAATTTAGCTTAATTTCTTGTCACAATGAAAATCCATTTTTGCTGCAGTGAAGATCAATTGGAAAGCATTTCTCAAGTTTTAACATTTAATAATCAATGCAACCACAATATAATTTCCATAACCTCTCTCTATATATATAATATATATAAACATACATACGACTACCGGCCTCACCCCAACTCTCTCTCAGCTTATGTGCACTCCCACACCGCACATGGCTGGGTCATCATCAGCTCATGTGCACTCTTACACCGCACATGCTGGGTCATCATCAGCTCATGTGCACTTCTACACCGCACATAGTTGGGTCATAATTATCACACAATAGTATCATTCCATGCATAACATACATATCAATATAATGTGGGAACACATGAATTCATCACATTCATATTTCACAACATAAAAACGTTCCATTAAGGGCTTGTTCCAATGCAACAAATATTTCAAGTAGCTCAATCAAGCATATAAATCACTTATTCCAAAACATTTTAATGCAAGTTCACTCACCTTACGATAGCGGGATGTTATATCGCTATTAGTTCGAAGGCGTATCTAGCTATTGCTACTTGCCGGTAGCTCGTTATTTCCTCTGACACGCTACCACAGTACACTACCTTTACTTTTGTACTTCCTAGCAACAATCCAAATTCAATATCTTTAGTGTACCTCATTTCTACTTTTCTTTTTCCTTCAATCATGAATCCTTATTCAACTAACTTATATTTTGATACATTCTTTACCAAAGTGGCTTTTACCCTTTACTTGTGTAATTCTTTAGATTATGGATATCGGCAACTTATTTATGACTCTAGCACATATATAAATCTTGTCTAAGGATATTTATCAAGTTTATCCATCATTTCCATAATAATTACCTAGCATATGACAGCAACTATAAATTTACTTCCATCAAACATTTTCTAAGTCTACATGTACCACCATCCTCATTTACATGTTGCCATCAAGCATAACATTAATATTCATTCATGCACACCAACATCCATAACCTTTTAAACCTTTCCTAACAACACATATCTACACACCAAACTTTCAATTAATATAATTGCCTTCCAACCATACCCATGACATCACAATAACACTACATATGCACACAATCAGTCTCACAATATTAAACCAATCATAAGCTTAAAATTGTAGCATTAAGCTTACCACTTGGTTTTAGCTTGGATTTCACCCAACAAAATTCATAATTTCCTCACACCCATGGTTACCATAGCTGCCACAAAATGATTCACACATAAGTTTTCCAAAGATTTAACCAACCATGAGCTTAAAACACAAAAACCTTACATTATGTTTCTTGAATCTTGAGACCCACTTGATGTTTCTTCAATTACTCTTGAATCACTTACTACCCAAGCCTTCCACCTTTCTTTCCTTTCTTTCCTTAGCTGATTCTCTCTATTTTTCTCTTCAATTGCATGGGAGTCAAGTGAAAATGGGGTGGAAGTATGGAAATGGCATGGGAGGAAGGAGATGGAGAAGAAAAATGCCATCTTGAAGAGATAAGGATCAGCCAAGGATAAGGATGAAGAGTCAAAGCTTCCTTTGGAAGCTTTAACCACTTTAATGGCAAAATTATCATTTTCCCCTTTAATGTTTTCACCCTTTTTAATTGTATCCTTCCACAATCCTTTAATTCCAATTTCTTTTCATTATCTTCCTTTACACATGTACAAACGAAATATAAAGTTTGTACTCCAACACGGTGTCCCCATAATATTTAAAATATTTATCTACCAGCGCTATCTTTATTTAATAAAGCCATGCAGGCCTCATTAACGTCATTTTTCTTCAAAATTTCATCATTTGTCTTCTTCCCCACTTAGATTGACCATATACTCCCTTTTCATGGAAAATTACGACATTGAATAAAATATTAATATTTTAATATTATTTATTAATAAAATATTATTTTATTCTAAAATTTTCCACTTGTCTCCTTAGCACCGAAAACACCTTGTTATACCTTGATTCACTTCTGAATCACTTTTTATCTCGCAAATTCATCCTCAATAAAAATATTATTATTATTTCCTCGTGTGTGAAATATTTTATCTTAAAATACTCTTTTCACCTTTCATCACTTTTAAACATTCCAATTAACCTCAATTAGCATTCCATAAGTTTTATTAGCTACCATATCAAAGTACAGGATATTACATCATGCTTCTCTTTTCTTTTACAGTTGTGGATTTTAATGCAATCCTTTTTTTCTTGGTGTCCTCTTTCCTTTCATCATCTTTCTCACTTTCATGTTTTAAGGTCATTTCATATGTGAGTAAAGATCTTATGAGCTCTTCTAGTTTGAAGTTTTTTAGGTTTATTGCTTTCTTCTATAGCTGTCACTTTTGTTCTCCAAGATTTTGGTAAGCTATAGAGTATTTTCTTTACTAGTTGAGAATTTGGGAAATCTTTTCTTAAGGCCTTTAATCCACTAACTATGTTTGTAAATATCTCAAACATTTGGTTTATAGTCTCACCATTCATTCTAAAGAACTCATAATCATGTGTAAGCAATCTTATTTTGGATTCCTTGACTTGGTTCGTTCCCTCATAGATGGTTCTTAAGGTATCTCAAATTTGTTTTGTAGTGACACATGGCTACCTTGTTGAATTCACTAGCAATAAGGGAGCAAAGAAAAGTGTTTTATGCCTTACAATTTGTTTGTATCAATTTCTTTTCTTTATCACCTCACTCTCTCCTAGTTTTAACAATAATCTTTCCATCTATTTTCTTATAGGAGATATGAGGACTATCTAAGATGACATTCCAAACTTCAAGATCCATGGATTGAATGAACATTTCCATTCTCTTTTTCCAATAAGGGTAATTTGTAACTAAAAACATTAGAGGCCTTTGGATTGAATGTCTCTCACAAAAAATGGCTGCGATGATATCCATCTTGATGTGTTGAGCTTTGCTTTTGTATCACTCAAGGTTGGATCACTCAAGGTTGTTAGGCTTGAAAAATTGAGTCTTAGCTTTGATACCAATTATTAGTGCAATAAGCTTAATGTGAATAGTTTCAAGAGGGGGTGAATTGGAATATTTTAAATGTTTTAAAAATTTTCTTTCCAATTTCAAGAAATTAAAGTTCCTTCAAGTAAAATCCACTTTTTGAGAATAAACAAGATAATTGATTTCTCATAAAATAAAAGAAGTTAGAAACACAAATGAGATTGAAGGAGTGAGAGAGAAAAATTAACACAATAGTTTTTATAAAGGTTCAGCCTCTTTGCTTGCGTCCTCTAGACTTGTGAAAATGGATTCATTTTTTGCTAAAAGTGGGGTGGGTTGGGGTACGAAAATTCATTTCCATATTAAAATTGGGCCTAAATGGGCCAACCCAACTAATTAGTGGGCTGTCTCGTGTTGATGCAGACCAGAAGAAAAAAAAATTAAATTGGGCTTGGTAAGTCAAGGCCAAGGATTTCATTTTCGCTCTTCCTTATTCTCTTCAATCTTCAACCTTTCTTCTCTCTCGCTTGATTCTCACTTGCCAGTTATCATTTTGTTTTTCTTTTGAAACCCAAAGGGTGAGTAGCCGATTCCACCTTTCCTTGGTTTTTTCCTTTTTCTTTTGCCTTAAGTGATTTCTCTTTTAGCTTTGTTTGTTTCTTAAGAAAATGGAGGAAGAAAAAATGTGCACTTTTCTACTGCCTAACAACAACGTTGTCATCTTCTTATGATAGAAAACATTCCTGTGATTGTAGGAATTGTTTGTATCCATTCTTGGTTTACAATCTGATGTTGATTAGCATTGTGATAATTTTGTAGAAACTGTTTGTATTTGTTCTTGGTTTAATAAATTTAATGGTTCTTTTTTTTGCTCAATGGATTTAATGGTTTTTGTTTAGAATCTTTGGATAATTTTATAATTCTTTAGCTTATAACGATTAGATCTAGGTTGGTTTATTGCTTTGAGATTTCATGTTCATTAATTTCCATGAATTAGGTGTTATGAAGGTAAGGATGAATGTGATGATTTTGATCTTTAATGGCCAAAGTGGTGGTTTTTTGGGACGGCATTGTTGTTTTTATGTTTTTGTTGATTGGTTGATATGGGGGTAGGAGGAGCGAAGACGTTTAGGAACTACCATAAGTATCCAGGATATAGGAAGGAAAATCCTTTCTTGTTTTAATGCACTTATAATGTATTGGAAATGTCAATAACTTTTATAATGGAGATCTCGTGGGCTAATAGCTTAGCAAATTCATTACTTTATTTAATGTATATATACATATAAGTCAATATCAAAAACAATTAATAAGTTGCAGCATTAGCAAAGATTCAAATTTAAGAAACTTGAAGTTGGGATGGTTAGTGATATTTTTGTAACTACCATCAGTTTCAAATTTCTCTTGATGAGCTATTAAAACTAGGAGCTATCACAAGTTAGTTGGTAGTATTTTGATGGACCTTCAAGGGCTCTCAATGTTTACGTGGCCTATATACCTTGGTGCTAGCCATTGTTCTCCAAAGATTAGGTCTTAAAATATGTTCCTAGCAGGGGCTTTAGTGCTTGAACCGAATTCATCTTGTTGGCAATGTGATTACATTAATTTCTTTTGATAGATACAGGTAGCACAATAATAATTTTTTAATAGGATCTTGTCTTCACATGATATATTATAAGTCATTGATAGCTTAAGCTTGCCAAAAAACAAAATGTGTTCAGGGTTGACCTTTTTTTTTTTCTGTTGAAGGTCAGTCTTTGTGGATAGGGGTTTTAAGGTCCTTTGCTTCAGTTTTATGTTGAGCACTTATTTTTTCTATTTAGCTCGAAATGCTGGGAAAAAGGTAGAGAGTTCATTCCCTTTAAGGTATAGCTCATTAGGAATGAGATACCGCTGTTCTTTTAGTAATTGTAACTTATTTTCAATTATAAGCTTAAATGTAATGTAGTGATTTGAACTTAGAATGTGTGAGGTTTGGAATATTTTTGATTATTCAATCTAGAATTTCCCTCTAATTTGACAGTGTGGTTGTACTTCTATGAAGATGACAATAAAGTTCCTATATATTGTATTGTTGAGTTTTTAAGAAATGATTTCATCTCATTCTTTAAAGCAATACATTAATTGCAAAACAAATTGCTCTGCTCAATATAGTTGTTTCTTATGGATGCTTTGGTTTCTCTCCTTGAGACCATCATCTAATTTGCCTATCACTTAAGATTGAGGTTGGGACAATTATTGGATTATACAAGAGGTGATTGGTCAACTTTCCAAAATACTAATTGGCATTTTGATTTCAAACTTTTTATTCTTATTCTTTGTAAAGGAATAAGGTTTTAGGTTCAGTCTCTCCCATCAAATTTACTGAATTGCCTATAAATTGCTTTTTTTTTTTAATTTCAATCATAATATTTGAACTTGAAAACTTAAGATTAAATTTTTACTTTACTTCATTATATGTAAAATTTTTCAAGTCAAATTTGAAAATTTTTATCATAATTTCATAAAAAAGTTCAATTCTTTTTGAAGAAAAATAAGTTCCAATTTTAACTATTCTAAAATTATAAAAAAAATAATAAAGAAGCATTAGTTCAAACCTATGAAGAATTTTAATCTAACTCTATTAAATTGATAAAATTACATAAAAATTAAATCATATAAATACAAAAACATATGATTAATTAGTTTATGATATTTTCGTTCTTCTAAAAAATTATTAATAGGTATATTATTTCTACTTATTCTCTCTTTTTATGTTGTTTAGAAAGTTATAATCTTTTTGCTTTTATAACATTTATCATAACAATAGTAAACATTAATTATGTATTTCCTTAACATTAAAACAACAAAAATATGGTCCGAGCCAACCCATATTGGCACCTCTAACGTCCTCTCCCCTAGATTTACTGAGGAGTTTAAAATCCACTATTAGAAAAAGATTCAATATAATACCTTTTGTGGATCAAGCACAAACTTTCAATACAATGCTTTTCATGGTTAAAGTAGAACCACTTAACCTTTTATCTTGGTTAAGGTATAACAACTCAAATACTACCTTTTAAATTAGTTAAGGTATAACCACTCAAGTGAATAAAATGAGAGAAATATAAGAGCTGTTAGAATGCCTCTTAAAGGTTGAGTAGTAGGTTAAGTACAATATTTGGTGAAGAAAAGAATAAGCAATGAAGGCTCAATAAATGATACAATAGAAGACTTAAATGCTAGAAGAGGAGTACAAAAAGTATGGAATGATTTGGGTTGAAATCTTCTCTCGGAATTATGTTTTAGAGTCTCCTAACTTTCATAAATGTGGTGGAAGCTTGTATTTATAGTTTCTAAATCTTCTAAGGTGGTTGGAAGAACTTCTAAAGCAAAAATAGTCATTTCTCTTCATTCTAGGCTCTAACGTTCATGTTGTGTCAATACATGTGTGAATGTATAGATATATTACTATTATTTTTGAATTCTCGCTGAAATGTACTGATACATTTTAGGATGTATTGATACTTTAGATCTTGGCTGCAAGGGTTTAAACATTCTGTTGGAAATGTATCGATTCATTTGTAATGTATCTATACTTTTGAGGCAATGAGCATTCTGTTGTATTTTTATTGATAGATTAAGTTTGAATTAGCAAAAGTTGACTCTTCTCAAGTGCATTTATCGATAGATTCCAATTTCTATTGATACTTGTCCGAATGTATCGATATATGAAGAACATGTATCAATAGATTTGGACTAGAATGCATTTGTCAAAGTCTTTTTTAATTGTTTTGCTTCTCAAACTCATTTGAAAGAGCTAAGGGATGTCTAGACTTGATATTTCAAGACTTAAATGAAATTTGATCATTTTGTTTTGTGATTTCAAAACATGGGATCAATTTGAAAGCTATAGAGGTAATAGTATGTACTCAGATTCACTAGGGAAGCCTATTGAAAAAGAAATAGTGGTTGAAAATTTTGAGGAACAAGCTCAAGGTGAGAAAGCTCAATCAAATCCATCACAATCACCACCACCCTTCTCTCAATGTTTTTAGAAGTACAAACTTGACAAGCAATTCTTAAGATTTCTTGAGGGATTTAATAAGCTCCATATTAATATCCCTTTTGTTGAAGCTTTGGAACAGATGCCAAGCTATGTTAAGTTCTTGAGAGACATTCAAACTAAGAAGAGGAAATTGAAAGATTTTAAGACAACTGCACTTACTAAAAACTGCAGTGCTATAATCTAAAATAAGCTTCCACCAAAGCTTAAGGATCCAGAGAGTTTTTGAATTCCTTGTACTATTGGTAGTGTTAAATTTCTAAGCTTTGTGTGATTTAAGTGCTAGAGTTTCAATTATGCCCTTGCCTATTGCTAGGAAACTTGGACTTAATGAGATACAACCTACTATAGTTTCTTTGCAATTAACAAACAAAACAATCAGGAACCCTATTGGGATTATACAGGATGTTTGGTTAAAGTTGGGAGGCTCTACATTTTGGTAGACTTTATGGTGCTTGAGATGGAAGAAGATACTGAAATTCCTCTTATTTTGGGTCAACCATTCTTAACTACAGTCAGAGCAATTATAGATGTGAAGAATGGCAAGATAACTTTCAAAGTTGTAGAGGAGATAGTCAAGTTTAATATATTCAATACAACTAAGTATCCTTCATTTACAAAAAGTTGTCATAAAGTGGCTGCAGTTGATTAGTTGGCTAAAGAGGTTTTTGACAAGAAATATCCAAAGAAACCCCCTGAAGTTTTTTTGGGGAAAGGTGAATAGATTCCACTACCTTCAATTCTTAACCAAATCAGTAAAGCTCTTTCTGTAGAAACAAAAATCAAAGTGGTCAAGTCCTTACAAGGTGGTTAAGGTTTATCCTTGTGGTGCCTCTAGCATTATTTGGGAGGTTAATCAGATCACCAAAGATCCTTAATCACTCTAGTAGATAACAATAAAGACCAACCATAGTCAAACTATTAACTATAAAGAAGTGCTTCTTGGGAGGCAACCCAAATTCTCAAAACTCATATTTTCTCTTTTCAGATATTTTTAATTTATTTATTTATATTTTTACATTAATATCTATTTATTTTATTTTTTGTAGTAAAACAAAGTGAGCCTCATACAAGCATTGTGACAATGAGAAATGATGAAGAAAAAAGGTAAAGTTTTTCCGCATTCCTACAATTACTAGGGGAGTATTCTTACACTTTATGTTTTCTATTTTTCACATTGAGGACAATGTTAACTTTAAATTTGGGAGGGGGGTTGTTAAATTTTTAAGCTATGATTTTGCATTTAGGTTTTTTTCTTTAAGATTTTATACATCATTTATTTTTCTTCATGTTTTGAGCAGTTAAGCAAGAGATAGTTGTGCAAATTTTCGAATAATTTACCGATCCAATGATGAGAACTTAGTTATTTTTTTGTCTTTATCTTTTGGTAAATATGGATATTGTTTGGTTTGTGTTAAATTCTTATGTTTAGTATCATTGTTAGAATGACATTTCTATATATTGAGCACATTGTCTTTTGCTTAGAATTATTGTGCATATTTAGAGACAGTTTATGTTGATGTAAATTTAATTATGTCATAAATTCTAGAATTTGTTTTATTCTCTTTCATGGAGAAATCCTAGGCAATTCTTAGTTAAGGAGATGATTTAGGCCATCTTTAGACCGTTTAAGTCTTTCGGGCTTACCTTGATATATTTTTATCCCTAGTATACCCCTTTTGAGCCTAATTTTAACCTTTCTTTGTCAAACACGTACTTTATATAGCCTAGCCTACAATAAATTTCCAATTTTGCATCCCTCATTCTTGAGTATGTTTGTAACACCTCGTAACCTTGTATAGTAGTCGACATAGCCGTATCGATAAGACGAAGGGACAAAGTAAGACATTTTGGGTCTCTAGGAGATAAGTGGAGAATTTTAGAATAAAATAATATTTTATGAATAAAATAATATTAAAATATTACTATTTTATTTGTTGTTGAAATTAGACATAAAAGAGGATTATATGACTAATCTAAGTGGGAGACAAGAAATAAGAAGGAATTTCGAAGAAAAACAATGATAGTTGTACTCGCGTGTTTTTATTAAATCGAGCTAGCACGGATAAATAAATATTTAAATATTATGGTGACACCGCGTTGGAATGCAAACTTTATATTTTATTTGTACACGCGTAAAAGAAGATAATAGAAGGAAATTGGAATTTAAAACGTGTTGGAAGGACCAACTAAAAAGGATGAAAGTTGGAAGGTCACACGGTAAATAAAAAAAGGTTTGAGGACTTATGTGTAAATTTTAATATTTGGATTTAAGTGAGAATTTATTTGTCAAATAAGGTTAGATTATGTGGAAAATGTAAGGTATACATGTGATTCGAATGGGTCAAAGCTTAGTTAAATAAAATATTAAGTAAAGGTAGTGTAAAGAATAAAGAAATGAAAAAAATGATGGAAATTAAAGAATAAAAGGTGTGTGGCGGGTGGACAAAGTTTTAAGGCTTTGCTTTGTGATTTTGTCACCTAAAATATGTGGAGAAGAAAAGATAAAAGTTATCAACTCATGGGCAATATGCCCATACAAAGAAAATGAGGAGAAAAGAAAAGCAAATAAAGAAGAAAGAAAAGTCAAGGAAGAAAAAGCTACTGTTGACTTGCAGTTTTAGCCACATGTGAGAAATGAGGAAAATGCCAATAATAGCCACTTTTTGACAAGCCGGCCATGGGTGAGGAAAAAGGAAGAAAAATTAGGTGGTGGGCATTTAGGAGAAACACCAAATGAAGACAAAAATATCTTCATTGATAAGACCGAATCTTTTGGAAAGAAAAGAAGATAAGATCGGCTAGGAAGCCAAGGAAGAAAAAAAGGAAGAAAGAAAGAAAGAAAAAAAAAATGAGAGAAAGAAGTAAGGCACGATTTGCACAAAAATGAAGAGAAAATCGTGAGGTTTCCATCCTCACCTTAAAAATTTGTGTTGTTTCAGCAAACAAAGAGTCTTCAAAGCTCAAGAAAGAAGCCGTGGAGAGTCAATGAGGGAATAAGCTCAATTTTGGTGGTTTAAGCAAAAAAAGGAAAGGATTTTTTTTAGCTTGAGTAGTCTTTGAAAATGAGTTAATGATTAAGAGGAATGTTTTATGGCAACAAATATCAGCTAGATTTGGAGGAAATTTGGTAACATGCAAGCCACCAAACCTGAAGGTGCATAATGGATTCAAAGTGAAAGAAAAAAAATGGTAAGCTTGATACTACCTTTTAAAGCCTATGACTAGCTTAATATTGTGAGAATGTTGGTGTGCAAGTTTTAGTTAGTTGAAGTATATGAATTATATGTTAGATGCTTGTGAATATTTTGGATGAAAAATATGAAATTTGGTTAAGGAATCATTAATCAAGCTGCTGCCCATACATATGTGTGATTAAGTATATTGAGTTTAATTTGTTGCTAGGAAAATTTACCATTGTTGCATGCCAAACGAGGTAACGATTGACCGGTAAGTAGAGTTAGCTAGATAGGCACCTGAATCAATAGCGACAAAGCATCCCGCTATTGTAAGGTAAGTAAGGGGTGCTTATTTCAAAATTTCCATAGCTATATAATGTTATACATTTTATAAACATTGTTGGATTTCATTAAAGGCAATTGTTGAAAGCATGAGCTGTTAGCCTTGATAGGCGATTTCTAAATGGATTTATAATGATTTATACGCTGTTATTGTGGAAAGCATAAACTGGTAGAACTCGTAGGAAATTGTGGATGCAATTTGTTTTGAAAATTGTTTTGGATATATTTATAGATGAGTTGTACATGTAAAGTGTTTTAAGAACCGGGAAACAAGCCTTTTATATTGTTTTACATTAAACAAATTGTACCTTGTATTTTTGTGTGATATGCATAGTTAAATGCATTTGTTGAATGACTTATATGCAAAATTTTCAAGACCCAATTTTATTCTGATCTTTGCATAAGAGAATATACCATGCCCTTTTACGTGAAAAGAAATTCGAAAGGTTATTGAACCTTGTTTTCAAATTGTTTTAAACAAAAGACTTGGAAACCTTGATTTGATTTTTTTTTTTTTTGAAAATGGTTTTAACAAACCAAGTGCGTTTAGAGTAGGTCGACTGTCATTTAGGTTAAGTGTGATCCTTGTGCACGAGTGATCTCTAGCTAGAGAACCTTTGGGTCGTCGACGGGCGGATAGGCATGGCTGAGGCCACGGCTTATGATATATATACGTGGCTAGGCCACTGGTGATATATGCGGTTATGACCGCTTGATTCTCTAATGTCGACCAACATCGTGGAGACTGCCATGGCTATGGGAATTTGGTGGAGTGAGACTCATGGATTGTTATTATGTGGAAGCGGGTCCACATTTTGATATTCTACTTTCCTACTGGAAAGCCTTGTGAGTTTTTAACGCATACTCTTTTGCATGGTGGAGAGTTAAGATTTTCTCTACAGCTCCCATTGTTTAAATAAAAGCTTTCAGTGCTTCATTGACAAACATGAGTTGATTTAGGTGGCTGTACATTTGATTTCTTTACATGCCACACATTTGGGAGCGTGCATACCTTTATACTGTATTTTATATTTTGATGGTAAATGATGTTTCCGGTGATTGAAACTTTTTTTGCTACACTTATTTGCGGCACTGTTCTGCCAAAGAAAGCATGGAATTATGATTTTGCGATATTATTTTTACAAGGCACAAATATCCTTATTGTGATTTGGTTTTTTAGGATTAGCATTTTATGTTCTAGTTTTATCATTCAAATGATCTGCTTATCGCTTATTTCCTATCTACTCTCTGCTCACGGAGCCGATGATCATTGAGTCTGTGAGACTCACCCCCTTATTTCCTTTTTGCAGATAATGATCAACCTAGGGTGCAATCATCGACACTTATGCTTCATCGCAAATAGGTAAAGGCACCTCATAACATTTCATTCCAAGTCACTCTACTACTAGAGGTCGAGTCGTAGCATTTTATTTATTTAATTGTAAATGGATAGTGGACTTAGTATAAGTATTAAATTGGAGATTTTAGACTTCATTGTATATACTTATGATTATATGTTTTAAAGATTGAATTGATTATTATAATTATAGTTCAAGTTATGATACGATAGTATATGGTTTAAGCACTAATATAGAATGGTGATCGTATATAGTGAACTAATGGGTATTTTGTCAAGCCCAGTTCTATAATATACTTGCCATGTCATTCATGTACTTGATAGCATGTCTGCATACTTGGATGCCTCGAAAAATTTTTAAAAGTTGGTATCGTACCTAGTGGTACAATTAAGTCGTTTAAAGCCTCGAACTAGTCCAAATAGAGATTTTAGGATGTATTTAAGAGTTATTGAACCTTAGAATGTCTTAATATGGTGATTTGGAGTTCAAGGATTGATTTGGAGTCTAATCGGGAATTTTTATAACGTAGGAGCAAAATGGTCATTTTGCCACCCGAGGGCAAAATTGGAATGTTGGAAGAGATTTTTGACCAAGTTTGACTAGTTGGAACATAATTTGAATTTGAGAAGTGAAAATTTTCAATTTCAAGCATAAAGGCAAAACGATCATTTCACGTGTCCACGAAGACGTAATTGGAATTTTTGAAATTTTACACCACCATGAAACTTGTCAAGCCCATGAATTTCATCTATTATCATTATATACTTTGGATAATTAAGGTACTATATGTGGTGGTAAGAGAATGCTTAATTGTTAAGTTTTAACCATGGATCAATCAAGTGGCGACATGTGTCAAGTTTTTATTATTTTATAATTTCCTTTATAAACTCAACATAAACTCTCCCATTCACTCTCTCATTGTCGTCCAAGCCAAAGAACAAAGGGGGAAAGAATAGAAAAACCCTAAGGAGGAAAAATCCAAGAAAAATTCATTGGATTTTCGAAAAATGAAGCAATCGGAGGTAAGATTTCGCGATTTAGCTTAAGATCTACCTTACCCATGCTTTTTTTTTCATTTTCTATGGTTGAAACTCTAGTTTTCATGATGGAAGCATGTTGGCCAAATCAAGGGGGGAAGGTTTTGAGGATGGGTTTTGCTAGATCTCATGTTATCTAGGCGTTTTTAGTTGTTTGTGATATTCGTTGTGAAAAACAAGCAAGAAAATAACATGTTCTTTATCAAACCCTGATTGGCCGAATTCTATAGGGAATATTTTGAAGATGAATTTTGTCATAGTTCATGTTATCTAGCTCGTATTTGATGATTCGTGATGTTGGATATCGAAAACGGTTATCGAAAAGTGTAGTTCCTTTAGTAAACGACTTGAACAATAATGAGAAAATTATAGTAAATGGAGTTAGAATTGATTTCTAATGAGGTATACGGACTTATTGGAGTACCGAAAGTGCAATGAATTTATTTGGAGTTGAATTGGATGTTTTGGCTAATTAAACAATGTGTAGTGCGAGTTAGGTTGAATACCATTTCAGTCCAACAACAATTGAACCTACGTAGAACACCATTTTTAAGTGATTATTGGAACACTTCTCATTCAATTTCATACATTCATAAAGAGACTGAAATAGTTTTATAACAGTTTGGCACAAATATATTGAATTACTTGTTATGTATTATGTATAGGTGGTGAGCCCTCTTGTAAGGGTAAGGATATCATACCCCGAGGACCAGGAGTAGGAGTACTCCCGTTATAGTGAGTAACAAACTTTCATCTTAACTATCTAAAGTTGTTTTTACTCGTTTTTATGTTTTAAAGAATAATGAGTTTAAATTATAAATTATTATGTTTTAAAATTGAAGTGTTGGTTAAACGAAATGAGATTTATAACTTGTTTTGAAATTGAATACTGTTTTTGGAAATTGAGTAAGTGGAGACTATATACTCGTGTTTGATATATGGTTTGAATTGATGGCTTATGACAATGTGATGGCATGAATGGCTGGTTTTGTGTCTGTGTGGAATATATGAACTATTTTGTTTTACCTTGACAGGCTGGGTAATATCACATTAGCCATGTCATGCTACCGAAATTTTTATTCATTTGGTGGAGTAATTGATTAGCTTACTGCAGTGGGCGAGTTTTCGTGGATCGGCCTATTAGAGAGGCATGGTAAACCCCGTCATCTTTTACCTTAGTAGGAGAGGTGCGGAGGGTATCTCCTAAGGTAGTTTAGAGTTCACTTCACGTCGAACCACCACGTGAGAGTGAAACTCAGCCAACGCCAAGGAACGGCTATATTTTTAAACGTAAGAACATGTTTTATGTGTATATGATATTTTAACAGCCTTGGCGGACTCGGTTGGATGCTCGACGTAAGGTGTCATCGAGTACGATTTTTGGCACGAGCCAAGCTTAAAGAGAGTCATAAGCCTTGCTGATTATTTTTTATGAAATGTAATTGTTTTATATGGTTGAAATGAGTTTTAATGTTATGAATTATAGTATGAAGAGATGTTTTAATTGTCTCCATTTACTCGGTTTTAGATGTTATAGATGAACTTTGCTTACTCACTGGGTTTATAAAAACTCACCCCTTCTTTTCACCCATTTCAGGTTCAGAGCAATCTGTAGACAGTCGATTTTGTCGAGGGTTTGTTTTTGGATTTGCACCCTTAGAAATCGTTGGTCTACAGTCCCATTTATTTTTGTTATTTTGGGGCTTACATGTCATTGTAAAATATTTTTGTATACCCTGGCGCTATGTGCTATTATGTATATGAATTTATTTTGTTATTACGCTACAGCAATTGTTTACATAGAATTTTATAAATATTGTTTTATATAAAAATGGAACATTTTATCCAATATTTTTATTTAGTTCTATTAGTTATAAAATCACTTTAAAAAGATGATTTAGATACCTAGATTTATTTTTTTATATGAAATGTATATTTTTCATTCATATACTATATTTTTAGCAGGTTTCAAAATTTTTGGATAAAATGAGCAAAATACCCCTGTGCTATAAAATTACTTTTTGATTGTCTTGATTTGAAAATCGTCTATATTCCTTTAAAACATGATATTTAGTAACTGTTGCTCACAAGGGGGGTGGAAAATTGATGCTAGAGCCTTGCGAGGTTTTAGTTGACATTCCGGGTAAGGTTTGTCTATCAGGACATCGCGGTGGTTGTCACGGGCTCGAAGAGAGTACCAGGTCATGACATATTTCTAGTAAGGCTTGTGTCACAACCCAATTTTCGAGCCATAACTGGCACATGGGCCCAATAGACGTAGCCCACTAAGCCCAAGCAAGCCTATTCACATAATCATACTCATCATCTCGTCAACTATTCTTACATTTACATCTCATAATCTTAACCCCTTAAGTACTTTAATAGTAAATTATAACAATCAAAACTGCATTTATATTATTCCAAAATAACATTAACTATTGCCACTCATGGTAGCTTTACCAATCGAAATGTACATATATGGTCTAAGGTATACATCTTAGTACTTTAAATCACAGGTACGTATTTACAACAAAAATGACTTTGGGCTTTCAGCGAAGTGACCAAGGTGAAGGTGCAGCTACGAGATGCCAAGATACCTACCAAGGATACGAATCTACAAGAACACCTCGACCTAGTTATCGGCTTCCTCTTGATCTGAAAACTTGAATTTGAAAAAGGTGAGTATAAACTCAGTGAGTGAACATACGAAGGGAACAAGCAATCGATTGGAAGAATTTGGAAATCATGATGCACTTGTTTCAAAAACAATACAATTGATTTAATTTCTTACTAAAAACCTCTCCTTTCAAACTTTGATTAATAACCTCATAGTGTTGCAAAAACCCATGATCAATCCATTAAGTTAAATGGGTGAAAAATATGTCAAAATCAAGCAAGGTAGCATGGCAGCAAGTTTCTCGCTGCAGCGAGAAATAGTATTAGTTTGCATGTGTTTCCATTTTTCTAGCATATATCCTATTAAAGAAGTCCAATTGACCTGATTTTTGGACCATTAGAATTCTAAGAGGTAGGGCTACAACTTTTATGTTTACCACTTTTCCCAGTTCAGAAGGGAAGGTGGCCAAAATCTTCATCGAAGTGAACGCACTGCACCAGAACCTGAGAGTTTCTCGCTCCAGCGAGAATCAAGCTAGTGTGACCCCCAAAACCTGAGAGTTTCTCACTACAGCAAGAAACAGAGCATTTTAAGTGAATGGGTCTTGTTACATCAAAAGCCATTTTTTGTTAAAATGGAAAGCAATTTGGGAGCAATTAACAATGCCAACACAACACAATCACAATTATTTTCATAAACTTTCTATAACACACACACACACACACACACACACACACACACACACATATATATATATATACATACATCATCATGCATATCATCCTACCACACTCAACTCAATTCAATATCATCATCATGTGTGCACTCCGTACTCGCACACTTCAACATCATCATGTGTGCACTATCTACTCGCACACTCTATAATCATCATGTGTGCACTCTCTACTCGCACACTTCAACATCATCACACAACATTATTCATCAATACAAAACATATATTCATATATATACATACCAACATAATATAGAAGCACATGGATTCATCCTTTTACACATTTCACATTTTTCACAGTATCAAAACATTTTATCAAGGGCTTGTTCCCTGGCACACATTTTTAAAGAAAAGTTGGATAAAATCATTCAAATGTTTATTCAAATACATTACATTTCCCAAAGAAATTTTGAAATGCAAGTTCACTCACCAGTCTTTATCGATGCTTTGGTGGGTTCTAGCTTCGACTAATGTTCTGAATGGAGGTGTAGGGTTTCGTTGGAACCTATCACACACAACAACAACACCATCAACCCAACTTGGCATTATTACTATTCCAAAGCTATTTTCTAAATTGGGTTCTACTAGTCATTCCTAACTAGTTTCCAACTACTATTAAATGGCTATTATTTGCACCATCCTAATCACTTTAAAATGAATAAACAACCTCAACTACCAAACATTCCCTAGTCTCATCACTAGCTATTCTCAACACTTAAATATCAAATTCTAATTCCCTACTCACCTTAGTAGCTTTGTAGTTGAATCTTTTTCCAAAAATTTCAAGCTATTATGGAAGCTCCCTTTTTCTCTCTCTAAACACCTAGCTAGTGAGAGAAAGTATGGAAGTAAGATTTTTTTCTTCAAGGGTTTTAAAGTGAGAGAGTGAAAGAGCACAAAGGTTCTATGAAAGGGTGCACAAAAGCATGAAAAGTGGAGCTAGCTTGAGAGAGTTATGGAAGCTTGAAGAGAACTCCCATGGAGGATGAAGAAACGTGAAAGGGAAAAAGGAAGAAGAAGAAGAAGCTGCTGGAAAATGTTAGAAGAAGCTACTAGAAGATGATATTTATAGCTCAAGTTTATCCAACTCTAATTAAATTATGAAAATGCCCTTAGCAAGTTAGCTTATTCTTCTCCAATTCTTTGTGCAATCTTTTTACTCTTTTGACACTTAGGCCAAGTCCACAATGGTCTAAAAATACTCGGGTTTAAGAAAAATTAAAATTTTGACCCGAGATGAAAAATAACCTTTTTGCCCCTACTTTGGAAATCATCATGATTTTTATTTCCTTCATCATTTAATCCTTATTTTCATCATTCATTTATGCTTTAGGCCTACTTAGGCCTTAAAAATGTTAGAAAGCATACTTCTAGGGGCTCACTAAAGAAATGACGAAATTACCCCTGACTTGGGTTATCGTGTCTACACCTAGTTATGAAGCTATAGAGGTCGAGGTCTCACAACTTGTTAGGGATTTGGCAAGTTTACTCGCAAGTCTCAAATACCGATAACAATCGGGATAAAGGTCGTTACAAAGTTGGTATCAGAGCACTAGGTTTAGTCAAGTCCTAAGAAATGAAAATGGCATGTTTTTAATGTTTTGAGTTATGTAGTAGTATATAGGACCAAGATGAATGAATGTCGAGAAGTTTGGCACGAAATGAAGTAAACATATGATGATTGAGCATATATAAGTAAGCATGATTATGATCGAAATCGGCATGATTGAGATGGAAATATGTTTAAAAAATTAATAATGGAGTTCAAGGCATACTTGGGATGATGGTGATAATAGAACACAATTATGAAGAATATCATGGTTTTGATTTCCAAGATGACAAGAGACCTATGTAACATGTGTTAGTTGAAACAAAAGTAAATGAGGCGGATAGACTAAACTCCCTATGAAGAAGGAAGTGAAGTACGATTGTAAAATGACATTAGTAATCTGAAGCTGACGTGAATTCGAGGACAAATTCTATTTAAGTAAGTGAGACTGTAACATCCCGTAACCTTGTATAGTAGTCGACATAACCGTATCGATAAGATGGAGAGACAAAGTGGGACATTTTGGGTCTAGTGGAGAATTTTGGATTAAAATAATATTTTATGAATAAAATAATATTAAAATATTAATATTTTATTTGTTATCGAAATTAGACATGAAAGAGGATTATATGACTAATCTGGGGGAGAAGAAATAAAAAGGAATTTTGAAGAAAAACGACGATAGTTGTGCCCACGTGTTTTTATTAAATCGAGCTAGCAAGGGTAAGTAAATATTTAAATATTATGGTGACACCGCGTTTAAGTGCAAACTTTATATTTCGTTTGTACACATGTAAAAGAAGATAATAGAAGGAAAATGAAATTTAAAACGTGTTAGAAGGACCAATTGAAAAGGATGAAAGTTGGAAGGTCACATGGTAAATAAAGAAAAGTTTGAGAACTTATGTGCAAATTTTAATATTTGGAGTTAAGTGGGAATTTATTTGTCAAAGAAGGCTAGATTATGTGGAAAACGTAAGGTATACATGTGATTTGAATGGGTCAAAACTTAGCTAAATAAAATATTAAGTAAAGGTAGTGTAAAGAATAAAGAAATGAAAAAAATGATGGAAAGTAAAGAATAAAAGGTGTGTGGTGGGTGGACAAAGTTTTAAGGCTTTGCTTTGTGATTTTGTCACCTAAAATATGTGGAGAAAAAAAGTCAAAAGTTATCAACTCATGGGCAATCCGCCCATATAAAGAAAATGAGGAGAAAAGAAAAGCAAATAAAGAAGGAAAAAAAAGCTAGTGTTGACTTGCAATTTTAGCCATATGTGAGAAATGAGGAAAATGCCAACAATAGCCACTCTTTAACAAGCTGGCCATAGGTGAGGAAAAAGGAAGAAAAATTTAGGTGTTGGACATTTGGGAGAAACACCAAATGAAGACAAAAATATCTTCATTAATAAGACCGAATCTTTGGGAGAGAAAAGAAGATAAGATCAGCTAAGAAGCCAAGGAAGAAAAGAAGAAAGAAAGAAAGGAGAAAGGAAAGGAAAGAAAAAAAAAGAGAGAGAAAGAAAGAAGTAAGGCACGGTTTGCACAAAAATGAAGAGAAAATCGTGAGGTTTCCATCCTCACCATAAAAATTGATGTTGCTTTATCAAACAAAGAGTCTTCAAAGCTTAAGAAAGAAGCTGTGGAGAGTCAATGAAGGAATAAGCTCGGTTTTAGTGGTTTAAGCAAAGAAAGGTAAGGATTTTTTTTTTAGCTTGAGTAGTCTTTGAATACGAGTTAATGGTTAAGAGGAATGTTTTGTGGTAGAAAATATTGGCTAGATTTGGAGGAAATTTGGTAACATGCAAGCCACCAAACCAGAGGGTGCATAATAGGTTCAAAGTGAAAGAAAAAAAAGCGGTAAGCTTGATACTACCTTTTGAGGCTTATGGCTAGTTTAATATTGTGAGAATGTTGGTGTGCAAGTTTTAGTTGGTTAAAATATATGAATTATATGTTAGATTCTTGTGAATATTTTGGATGAAAAATATGAAATTTGGTTAAGGAATCATTAATCAAGCTGTTGCCCATACATGTGTCTGATTAAGTATATTCAGTTTAATTTGTTGCTAGGAAAATTTACCGTGGTGGAGTGCCGAACAAGGTAACAAGTGACTGGAAAGTAGAGTTAGCTAGATACGCACCCGAATCAATAGCGACGAAGCATTCCGCTATTGTAAGGTGAGTAGGGGGTGCCTATTTCAAAATTTCCATAGCTGTATAATGTTATACATTTTATAAACGTTGTCGGATTTCATTAAATGCAATTGTTGAAAGCATGAGTTGTTAGCCTCAATAGGCAATTTCTAAATGGATTTATAATGATTTATACACTATTATTGTGGAAAGCATAAACTAGTAGAACTTGTAGGAAATTGTGGATGAAAGTTGTTTGAAAATTGTTTTGGATATATCTATAGATGAGCTATATACGTAAAGTGTTGAACCAACAACCTGAGAGTTTCTCGTTGTAGCAAGAATGCATTTTCGCTGCAGTGAAAATTTGGGTAGGCATTTTCCCAACCACCCGAGAGTTTCTCGCTGCAGGGAGAATGCATTTTCGCTGCAGCAAAATTCTGGGCTAGTCAAGCACCCAGCATCCTAAAGATTCTCGCTGCAGCTAGAATGAATTTCACTATAGCGAGAAACAAGGCAATGAAATTAAAAGAATTTTTTGTCACAACAAAAACCCATTTTTGCTGCAATGAAAATCAATTGGAAAGCATTTGTCAAATATTAACATTCAATATTCAAGGCAAACACATAATACTTTCCCTAACCTCTCTATGTATATGTATACATGTATACAACTATCATCTCACCAGCTCATGTGCACTTTCACACCTCACATAGCTAGAATCATCCTATGCACTCCCACACCGCACAAGGCGATATCATCATGTGCACTCCCACATCGCACATGGCATATATCATCAATGTGTGCACTCATACAACACACCACTATCACACATAGGGCATATATCATCAATGTGTGCACTCACACAGCACACCACTATCACCATCATGTGCACTCCCACACAACACACACACGGTTACGATTATCACCGAATAGTGCCATTCAATGCATACATACCCATCAACACAATGTAGAAACACATGAACTAATCACATTGCACATTTCACAATATAAGAACATTTCATCAAGGGCTTGTTCCTATGCAAATTTTAAAGAAAAACCAACAAAATATTTCAAGTGATTCAATTAAGCATATAATCATTTATTCCAAAACATTTTAATGTAAGTTCACTCACTTGTCTTTGTTGATTCTTTAATTGATTCTGACTTCCACTAATGCTCCAAGTGGAGATGTGGGGCCTCATTGGAACCTATCACACACAATAGCATCACACCAACTCAATTTACATGAATACTATTCCAAAAGTTGTTTCTTAAATCAAGTTTTACTAGTTATTCCTAACTAGTTGCCAATTGCCATTTGACTAGTCATTAGTTAACACTACTCTAGTCACACTAGGAATAGATAAACAACCCTCAACAATAAAACAACCCACAACTCTAATTATTGGCCATCATCAACAACTTAAAATCAAACCTAACTCACTACTCACCTTGGTGGTTTTGTAGTTGAATTCCTTTCCAAGAGTTTGTCAAGCTATTATGGAAAGTCTCTCTCTCTCTCTCTCTCTCTCTCTCTCTCTCTCTCTCTCTCTCTCTCTCTNCTCTCTCTCTCTCTCTCTCTCTCTCTCTCTCTCTCTCTCTCTCTCTCTCTCTAATCCAGCTAGTGAGAAAAAGTATTTAGGAAAGACTTTTTAGGGTTCTTGAGGTGTAGAAGTGAAAGAGCCCAAGGAATCCTATGAAAAAATGTACCAAAGTATCAGAATTGAAGTTACTTTGAGAAAGTTATGGAGGTTTCAAGGGATGGCTTCCATGGAAGGTGGAAACGTGAAATGGAGAAGAGAAATGGGAAGAAGAAGAAGAAGATACTAGAAGTGAGGAGAAAGTGCCGAAAAAAATGAGATATTTATCCTATAGTTCACTAAGTTCCACTTATTTACAACAATGTCATTGCATAGTTGACTTTGCCTTCTTCTTCCCTTTTGGCTCAAACTTTTTACTCTTTTGACACTGAGAAAAGCTCCACAAGAGATTAGAGGTACTCGAGTTCAAAAAAACTTAAAAATTTAGACCTGAGACCTAAAATGACCATTTTACCCCTACTATAGAAATCATCATTATTTCAATTTTCTTCGTTTATTTCATTATTATATGCATCATTCATTTATTCCTTAGGTCTACTTAGACCTTAATAATATTGGAAAAGCTCACTTCTAGTAGCTCACCAAGGAAATGACAAACTACCCCTAACCCACGTCATCGTGTCTACTTCCGCTACACGTCTTTAAAGGTCGAGGTTTCACAGATATATATATATATATATATATATAGATGAGCTGTATACGTAAAGTGTTTTAAGAATCGGGAAACAAGCCTTTTACACTGTTTTGCATTAAAAAATCTGTGCCTTGTATTTTTATGTGATATGCATAGTTAAATGCATTTGTTGAATGATTTATATGCAAAATTTTTGAGACTCGGTTTTAGTCCGATCTTTGCATAAGAGAATATACCATGCCCTTTTAAGTGAAAAGAAATTCAAAAGGTTATTAAACCTTGTTTTCAAATGGTTTTAAGCAAAAGACTTGGAAACCTTGATTTTTTTGTTTTTTAAATGGTTTTAACAAACCAAGGGCGCGAGAGTAGGCAGGCTGTCACTTCGATTAAGTGTGACCCTCGTGCACAAGTGAGCTCTAGCTAGAGAACCTTTGGGTCGTCGATAGGGGGTTTGGCGTGGTGGGGGCTACGGCCTATGATATATATACGTGGCTAGGCCACCAGTGATATACGCGATTGCGATCGCTTGATTCTCCAATGTCGACCAACATCGTGGAGACTACCATGGCTATGGGAATCCGGTGGAGTGAGACTCTCGGATTGTTATTACGTGGAAGTGGTTCCACGTGTTGATATTCTACTTTCCTACTTGAAAGCCTTGTGAGTTTTCAACGCATACTCTTTCACATAGGGGAAAGTTAAGATTTTCTCTACAGCTCCCATTATTTAAATAAAAGCTTTCAGTGCTTAATTGACAAACATGAGTTGATTTAGGTGGTTGTACACTTGATTTCTTTACATGCCACACATTTTGGGAGCAGGCATACCTTTATACTGTATTTCATATTTTGATGGCAAATGATGTTTTCGGTGATTAAATATCTTTCTGTTACACTTATTTTCGACACTGTTCTGCCAAAGAAAGCATTGTATTATAATTTTACGATATTATTTTTACAAGGCACAAATATCCTTATTGTGATTTGGTTTATAAGATTAGCATTTTATATTCTGGTTTTATCATTTAAATGATCTGCTTATCGCTTGTTTCCCATCTACTCCCTGCTCACGGAGCTGATGATCACTGAGTTTGTGAGACTCACCCCCCTATTTCCCTTTTACAAATAGTGATCGGCCTAGCATGCAATCATCAGCACTTATGGTTCATTGCAAATAGGTCAAGGCATCTCATAACATTTCATTCCATGTCACTCCGCTGCTAGAGGTCGAGCCATAGCATTTTGTTTATTTAATTGTAGATGGATAGTGGTTGTGAGACCTCGAACTCTATAAGCTAGTAACTAGGCATAGACGCAATAACACGGGCTATGGGTAATTTTGTCATTTCCTTAGTAAGCCCCAAAAAGTAAATTTTATACAATATTAAGGCCTAAGTAGGCCTAAGGCATAAATGAATGATGAAAATATGGGTAAAATGACGAAAGAAATGAAAATGATGATGATTTTCACGATAGGGGGCAAAATGGTCATTTTTCACCTCGGGTTAAAATTTTTAAGTTTTCATGAATCCGAGCATTTCTAGACCATTATGGACCTTGTCCTTGTGTCAAAAGAATAAAAAGATTGCATAAAGGATTGGAAGAGAACAATCTAATTTATGGAGGGGCATTTTCGTAATTTAAGTGAAGTGGATAAGCATGGCCTATAAATATCTTGTTCTTCCAGCAGCTTCTTCTCCCATTTTCCAGCAACTTCTTCTTCTTCTTCCTTCCTTCCATCTCACGTTACTTCCACCCTCCACGGAAGCTTAATATGAAACTTTCATAACTTTCTCTCTCTAGTTGTAATTTTCATACCTTTGTGCCCTTTTGACTAGAACCCTTGTGCTCTTTCACTTCCCACTTTAAAACCCTTGAAAAATCCTACTTCCATACTTTCTCTCACTACTTAGGTGTTTATAGAGAGAAAGAGATAGCTTTAGCTTGGAAAACTATTGGAAAGAATTTCAAAATTTCAAGGCTATCAAGGTGAGCAGTAAATTAAAGTTGATTTTAAATGTTGAAGGTGGCTAATGATTAGGCTTGTGAATGTTTTATAGTAGGATGTTTATTCATTTTAGAGTGGTTAAGGTAGTGAATATAGATAGTCATTTAAATGGCAATTGGAAGCTAGCCAAGAAATAGCTTTTAGAATCTATAAGTATGTGAATTGACATAATAGTGATGTTAATGTAATGGTAGGTTCCAACGAAGCCCCATCATTCCATTTGGACAATTAGGGAAGTTAGAGTCGACTAAAGGTTCAACAAGATACTGGTGAGTGAATTGCATTTCAAAACTTGTTTTGGGAATATGAATGTAACTGCACAAACAATTGAATGATTTATCCAAATTTTTCTTGAAACGAGTGCCTTGGGAACAAGCCTTTGATAATTGATTTTATGTTGTGACATGCGGTTGTTATGGATTCATGCACTAATACATTATGTTGGTATATATATATAGATATATATATGTTGTGCATGATGGTTGATATTGTGTGATGATTATAACTGTGTGTGTGCACGATGTGGGGGGATGCACATGCCGGTAATGGTGGTGGTGAGGGAGATGGATGATGACAGTGCCCGTGTGCATGATGTAGGGGGATGTACATGATGGCACTGATTGTGCACGATGTGGGGGGATGCACACGATGACTCTAGCTATGTGCACGATGTGGGGGAATGCATATAAGCTGGATGTGATGATAATGGTATTGGTATTTTTTCATGTATGTATATGTATATATGTTTAGAGAATGAAAGCTCATGTATATGGTTTATGGTTGAAAGGCATCTGAATTTGGCATGTTAAACTTTGGAAATCTTTATGTGTTTTATGTTGATTTTATCATTTCAGCAAGATGGTTTTTTCTTGAAAGAAAGGAAACTTTTTTCTCACTGCTCTATTTCTCGCTACAGCGAGATTCATTCTTGCTGCAATGAGAAACTCTCTGGTTTGAGGGGTAAGGCTGGCCTAAAATCTCACTACAGCAAGAATGTTACTGTAGCTTCTCGCTGCAACGAGAAACTTTCTGTTTTGTGACCAAAATTTCACTGCAACGGGATTGAATCTCGCTGTAGCAAAAACTTTCTGTTGTGCTCCTTATTTGGTTCGGTTGCTACCCTATTTTCCATTTCTTTGGTACCATAGTTGAGCATGGACTTCCAACATTAAGGAATGAATGAATTAAATTTAAAATGAGAAGGTTTGGTGAGAAACCCTCAGCCAGTTGTTACTTTAAGTCAAATGTCGCTGCAGCGAAAATGCCTCATTATAAGGTGATTTACTTGATTATTTGACTTGACTCGCATGAATGCTATTAAAGTTTTCACTAATATGCAGTGGAAAGGCATACCCGTCGCTTAATTGACTTGATTCGCATGAATGTTATTAAAGTTTTCACTCTCCAAATCCTTTGTTGAGCATGGACCTTTTTCATAAGGTGATTTACTCATGTGGGGTTTACATGAGGGGTTTTAATAAGAACTAAAATAAATTGCATTGTTTTGAAAAAAATGAATGCATCATGATTTTGTTAAACATTCCTTACTGTTTGCTTGTTTCCTTTCTTGTTCACTCATTGGGTTTATACTCACCGTTTTCAACTTCATGTTTTCAGATCAAAAGGTAGTCGGTAATTAGGTCAAGGTGACCTCGTAGATTCAACTATTGGTAGGTGTCTCAGCATTCAATAGCTGTACTTTTGCCCAAGTCTCTCCGCTGGAAGTCGAGTACTCTTTTGTTTTGTATAGACAAACCGATGTAAATTATTACATTATATATTTATACCATACATGTACACTTTGACTGGTATGCCACTATGAGTTGGCAATATTTAGTATTATTTTGATTCAAAGTTATGAAATGTGACTTAGCAACTTTTGATGGAATGGTGAACAAATCATATTAATAGGCTTGCTTGGGCTTAGTGGACTACGTCCATTGGGCTCATGCACCGGTCATGGCCTAGAATTTAGGTCATAACAATGGCCTTGGTATAAGTATTAAATTGGAGATTTTAGACTTCATTGTATATACTTATGATTATATGTTTTAAAGATAGAATTAGTTATTATAATTATGGTTCAAGTTATGATACAAAAGTAGATGGTTTAAGCACTAATATGGAATGGTGATCGTATACAGTGAGCTAATGGGTATTTCTAGTAACGCTTGTTCAGGATTTGACAGGTTTACTAGCAAGTCTCGGACGCTAGTAACGATCAGGATAGAGGTCGTTACAATGTTTATCATTTTAGAAAGTGTATTAAGTTAGATGTTGAATAAGGTAAAAAGGTGAGTTTATGAAAAAGTTCAAAAAAATGCTTAAAATTCACCACACTATTCATCATAGAAAGAAATAATTTTGGGGGTGTAAAATTGTGATGAAAAAAAAAAGAAAAGAAAAGACAAGAAAAAGAATAAAGTGTTGAACAAAAGAAAAAGTTGACATAAAAAAGAAGGGTGTTACTTAGAAGTATGACTTGAGCTCTTTATAGGTCCTAAAATGATTATGTGCTTAGGCGATTTGAGCCTTACAAATATCTTTTATGCTACCTTGACCCTAACCTTTGGTTACAAGCTTAATAAAGTCCTAATGATCCTTGAATTAGTAGTAGTACTAATTCAAAGTTGCATGAGTATAAACTTATCCGAATTGCATGATATTCTTTGTAAATGATTACACACACATATGAATCCATTTGAGAATGAGCTTGCATTTGAATTAAAACATGAACTTGAATAATATCTATGTTTTACCTTAAGTTGAGATTTTAGGATAACATTTGAGGAAATTATTAAAGATCATTGGATTGGTGCAATTCATCTCTAGCTAGCTAGTTTTTTCTTTATTTAAATTGTTTTCATCATTTACATGCTTTTGTTTTGTTTAGTTTTTTTTTTCATGTTTTTGCTCGAGGACTAGAAAAATCATAAGTTTAGGTGTGTGATAACTCTATTTCATAGAGTTATTTTGAGCATTAAATTGTCTACGTTCTTGAGATTTAAGTTTGGAATTACAAATATTTAATTATTTTTTAAAAATTTAAGTTTAAAGCATGTTGAGTTGCTTAATTTAAAATTTTATGTTAAATTTCTTTGTAGTTTAGTTATTACTAATTTAGTCTTTTGCTCTTGAAGGTATACAAAGAAAAAGGGTTTAAGTGATGAAGAAAAGAGCTTGAAAGGTTTATGCTTCTCCTACACATATTCTAGTATTTTGAGCATAACTCACATTCTAGATGTTTAATTGACGTGATTATCAAACCGTTAGAAAGCTAAGATATGGGGCTATAACATCGATGTTTACCACTTTGCTCAGTTCAGCCTAGAAGAAGGAGAAAATTGCATCAAAAAATGAAGCAATGCAATAAAGACAACATAAGGCTAGATGGAGCGTTTGGGCACAGCAGTGTCGTGCTGAGCAAGGGCATCATACTTCCACATGAGAGCTTAAGGCTACGGTGCCAGCAAGCAAGTGCCATGGTGCCACAAAATGATGTCGTCCCATACAAGCACTAGAGAATAGGGCACCGCAACACCAACCTGACATCTTGGTTTAAAACTTTTTTTAGTTTTACTGAAATAAGGTTTTAAAGGGGCCATTTAAGGAGATTTTTTAGAGAAAATTAATAGGACATTCAAAAAATGTTTTCTAGAAAAAAAGTAGCTATCAAACAAGCAAGAAAACAAGGAAAATCAAGGAAGATTCAAGATTCAAGATCTAACAATTCTTAGTTTCTCTCTCTACTTTTATTCTTCTTTCACTTTTTTTGACTTGTATTGATGATTAATTTTCTTTGGATGATGTTCTTAGTCGTAGTTATGAACTAATTTATTTTATCTAGGATTTCAATTGAACTCAACATGTAGTTTGAATTCTTTATCTCTCTATTGTTTATGATCAATGGCATGTGAGTTGTTTATTCCAATTCTATGTTTAATGCTTCTAATTGCTTTATCACCAATTAGTAGATCCAGAAACCTAAATATAACTTGATGAAGGGAGTTTAGAGTAAGCCATGAATGGAATAGCATATGTTCAAATTCACTTAGTTGATTAGGTGATTTGATTTACATATAGGATAGACATATACCTGTATGTCATATGTAGCCAAGATTAGAGTATGAACTTAATGAATCTTTCTTCTTTTGAATTTACATAAACATATAGTAAATTAATTTAGAGAGTTTTTTTTAGGAACCTTGACAGAGACTTATAAATAAATTGGAATTCTAGGTTAACAACTTAATCCATTAAGTAAGTAGAGAGAGAGAGAGAGAGAAAATTTAGGGATATTGTAATCTTAGACTTATTAGTTGATTGATTTTCTAGTTAAAACTCGCTTTTAGTTCTTAATTTTAGTCTTGTTAATGTAATTATGCTTTTAATTAATCACTTAGTTTCTATTGTTTGAATAAGATTGGGTTATGTTAATTTTAGCACTTAGCAAAAGTTGGTATAATTCTCTATGGGATTTAACACTCTACTTACTATTATATTATTTGTTACAATACGTGCACTTGTGTGATAAAATCAACAAAAATTGGTATTTAAAAATTTTCTTTGAAAAACCAAGTATAAAAATCAAGTCTTTAGAATTAAAAACATTTATTATGTCAAAAATAAAATGAGTGACTTTTTTAAGGCAAATGTAAACAATAAATCGCAATATGAAAAATTAATTCTAGACACAAGTATTTTTAAAATGGTTCAGCTTTCTCAAGTGCCTATATCCACTCCCTTGAAAAATACCTTTTAACATATTCAAGCACAACCCTCATTATGCCTTTTCACGAGAGCAAGCACACCCCTCAACAATGAGTTTTCACGAGAGCAAGTACAATCCTTATAAATGCCTTTCCATGGAAGCAAGCACAACCCTCACAAATAGCTTTCTAAAGTTAAGCTAGAACCTTGACCAGATGGGTTCAAAGTATAGCAAGTGAATGCCTTAGAAAAGCTATATACTAGGAAGTTTAAGTTTGAGTGTGAAGAGAACAAATATTTTCTCAAGGATTTTCAAATGAATGATTTTTCCAAACGTAATGGAAGACTAAGATGAAGGCTAGAGAAGGAAAATAAGCTCTAAGATTTCTCTTTAGGGTTTTAAAGTGAGTGTTTGTCCTTTCTTATCTCCAAAATCACTCAAAGGAGACCTTTTATAGCTAGAGTGAAGTTTAGAGTCGTTAGACACAATTTTGAATTGATTCTGGCCATTGTTAAAGTTTGAGGGTCAACTACAATGCTCCTAAGTAGACTTTATTCTTCAAAATTTTCAAATTAGGGATCCATAGTCGAGTATAACCTTCCTTTACTCAATCCAATTCTCGAGAGTGTGTGTATTTCAAATTCAGGCTAAAGTAGTTGACTATGGTGAAGCCAGGGTTGTTGGTCCCAAGTAAATGTGCTAGAGGGGGTGAATAGTACTTTTTAGCTCTTACAAAAATTGGCTCTAAGTTGAGGACAAGTTTAAGATCAATAAAGATTGGTTCTATGCAAGATGAGGGAATGATTTAAGAAGGAATGAAAATAAAAACAAAAACAAAGTAGACAATACACTAGAATTTAGAGTGGTTCGATCAAAGACCTACATCCATTACCTTGATTATTCAACCAAGGATTTTCGAAATGCACTCACAAAAAACGGTGGAATTCCTAAGCTCCCACCAAGCTTTACAATGGCTTTTAGCAGGCTCAGCCACAACCTTATACAATGGTTTTTCCCGGGATCAACCAAAACACAAACTAACTTTTCTAGGCTAAGTTAGAACCTATACACCCAATCAAGCAATCCAAGCTTGAACAAATTCCCTTAAAGTGTCTTGTACACTCTAAGTATACAAGGAGAAGAGAAATAAAAGTGTACCTATGATCACTAACTTGATCTAAGTGGTACAAAGTGAAATGCTTGAATCTTTTACAAGGATAGGAGTGAAGTGCAGAAACTATGCTGAAGGTTTTTGTAATTTTTGAGCTCTGTTTGGACTTGGAAGCCTTAATTACATTTACTAGCTATTGGGAGCCTCTTAAATACTTCAAGAATTAGCTCTAACAGGTGTTAGGCAGTTTTTGATCGTTGGAAATAGTTTGCTAGCAATTCTAGCCGTTAATCTGTCTTTTAGTGCTCAATTCAATTTTCTGACAGAATGATCTTAGTTGACTAACTGTGCTCTTAGCCGACTAAGTTGTTTTTGTCTTCTGATCCCATTTGTTGGCAATGAGCTCTTGGTCGACTAACTTCCTTCTTAATTGATTAAGTTGTTTCTGTCTTGAAGTCCAGATTTTTGGCAATAAGCTCTTAGTCGACTAACTTACTTCTTGGTCGACTAAGTCTTCTCTGTCTCTCAAACTTCTTGAGCCTGCCAACTTCTTATTTGAATTTTAGCTGACTAAGAGGCTTCTGTTTTATTGATCAATTTGTGGCTCCTTATTCATATGATTTTTGATATGTGCCTTTAAATGATTGATTTATTATTCGCATACAAATTTTTGTCCTGCACACTCAAGTAGAGATATTAGACACAAATAAATGGGAATGTTTTATTATCATCAAAAACTAATGGAGTCAACAATCTCTCCTTTTTTGATGATTACAAAACATTCCTTGATTAGTTGCATAGTATCTGTTGGTTTATTTTTGTTCTGTAGAAAATAGAGGTTTTCCTCTCCTTAAGTGTGTGCTCCCCTTTAGTGTGTGCATATTTTATTATTCATTTCAGCAAGTTTTACTTATGTCATACAGATAATGACATTATATATTCAGAATATGTTTATGCAGACATATAGAGTGATCAATAATAGATGGCTACTTGACAGAATATCATCAATATTTCAGCTAACTATCTGTCATCAGCATATTGTTACCAGATTTTATTTATGCCATTAATCATCCAACAAAAATAATATGTTCAGCATCCATATACATTCTAAACCAAATTCCATTCACAATATCATAACAAAATTAATTATCAGCATAACAGCTTAATATCAGTACCAAATCATTAAACAGCAACAGTCAAAATACCATAAACATCAAGAACAGATTTGAATGTTTAACCATCAGCAACTAAATAATATAAGCAACTTAATAGCATCCCATTTTCCACACAATAACATAACCAACAAAGTTAAATTTAAATGTTCAACAGTCAGCAAAAGCAGAAAAACAAAAGTAGTAGACAGTGTTCCTAAATTGCCTCTAGATCATTTCTACACTCTATTTCTCCTAAGTTTTCTATAATTCTCCCCTTTTTTTGTCATCATTAAACTGAGGGTGTTCAATCAATTTCTGAAGAGGCTCAAGGGGTAGATTCATCAGTGCCATAGAAAACATTAAGGGCTTTAGGAGATGGTTCTAGCAGTGATTCCTGTGGTGAGGGTTCAAGGGATGATTTATCAAAAATTTCAAGAGGGTCTTGAGGAGAATAGATGTTTGATGGTCTAGCCTTTTCAGCTATTATGGAGGATTTCCTTCTCTTGAGGAATTTGGTCTTGGTTACCATTGTCTTTTTGCCTTTACCAGATGGTTTAGGCTTGGCTTGTGGAGCTGCAGCAGCTTTTTCTTTTCCTTTCCTAAATTGTTCTTCTATAGCATAAGTTGGTTCAGCGGATTCTCTTGGAGATACTGATTTTTGTGCTTTCCTTTTAGCTGCTTCTTTTTTAGCTTGTTCTTCTTAGACCATTTGGTGGAAAACATCCATTATTGAGACTTCCTCTGAATTGGGGGGAGATGGCTGATCTTGCTACTGTTCATGATGAGATAGGTACTTTTCAAATGAGCCTAGCACTTCTGTGCCTTAATCTGATTCATCTTTACTCTAAGGCTCAAGAGTTGGAAATTTTCTTCGTTTATCAACTTCTGGTTCAAAACCCTTGGCTTGAATGACAGGACTTGCAGCCTGAAAAGTTGAACCTTCTATCTGGAAGGTAGGGCCTTCAGCAGCCTATCTTGTGGGTGCTGAGGTATCTGTAGCAGCAGGTTCAGAAGTTGATTTTGTCACAACCCAAATCCTGGGCCATGACCGACGCATGAGCCCAATAGGCATAGCCCATTAAGCCCAAGCAAGCCTTTTTATGAAATCCCGATCATCATTCCTAACCATCATTTCTAAAACAACATATTGTAATTCTCTACTAAAATATTTCAGTAACATCTTATAGTGACCAAATACTTACAATTTAATTATGTCAAAATAATGTCACCCATCTGCCAACCTCTAGTGGCATCAGTAATCAAATATATTTATTTGACTTATAACATGGATACTAGCGGATTTCATTACATAAGCGTGTTCACAAGTAATAGATCCTTGACCGTCAGCGAAGTGACCGTGGGTGAAGCTACAGCTACTGAGATGCCATAGTACCTACCAAGAAGGCGAGCATACGTGGACAACACAATCTAGGTCCCAACTGCCTCCAAATTTGAAAACATGAAGTTTAAAAACGTGAGTATAGAACTCAATGAGTGAACATAAGAAGGAAACAAGCAATCGATAAGGAGAACTTGGAAATCATGATGCATTTGTTTTAAAAATAATGCAATTGATTTAATTTCTTACTTAAAAAGCCCTTCATTTTAAACTTTGATTAATAACCTCATAGTGTTGCAAAAACCCATGATCAATCCATGAAGTTAAATGGGTGAAAAATATGTCAAAATCAAGCAAGGTAGCAAGCAGGACAACAAGTTTCTCGTTGTAACGAGAAACAGTCTTAGTTTGCATATATTTTGATTTTTCCAGTATATCTCCCACTATAAAAGTCGAATTGACCTAATTTTTAGACCATTAGTAAGATAAGAGGCTGGGATACAACTTTGATGTTTACCACTTTGCCCAGTTCTAAATGGAATGTGGTCAAAATCGTTGTCAAATTGGAAGCACTACATTAGGAGTTTGGAACTACCTGAGAGTTTCTCGCTACAACAAAATTCCTCGCTGTAGCGAGAATTCTTTTTCGCTGCAGAGAGAAACAGGGCTGGTTTGTGCCCTCATCCCCTGAGATTTTCTCACTACAGTGAGAATGCATTCTTGCTGTAGCGAGATTCAAGGCAGATGACAATTAAATGATTTTCACATGCCATAAAATCCATTCCTACCATATTGCACATCAAAGTGAACACATTGAGAATAATCAAGTTTCTCATTATTCATTTCAATCACATATTATAATCATAAACTTTCTATCACATATACATATATAAACATATATAAACACGTACACCACCCCATCTCACCCAGCTCATGTGCACCCCCCCACATCGTGCACATAGCCGAAGTCATTGTGTGCATCCCCCCACATCATGCACAGTTAATGCCATCATGTACATCCCCCCCACATCGTGCACACGGGCAATATCACCATCCATTTCCCTCACCACCGTCATCATCGGCAAGTGCACACTCACCCCGCACATGCACGGTTGCATTTATCACACAATGGTACCATTTATGACATAGTATATACATATATATCAACATTATACAGAAACATATGGATTCATCACACTATCCATTTCATAACATAAAAACATTTCATAAGGGCTGGTTCTCGTGCGAGTTTTGAAGAAAGAACCAATAAAACGCTTTAGGGGATTCAATCAAACATACATGTGGATATCCCAAAACCTTTTTAATGCAAGTTCACTCACCGGTATTTGTTGAATCTTTAATTGACTTTAACTTCGATTATTGCTTCAAACGGACATGTGAGGCTGCGTTGGAACCTATCATACACAATATAACCATAAAAAATATAACAGCCCATAATTCTAATTATTATCCATCTCTAACCACCTAAAATCAACCCTAACTCTTCTCTCACCTTGTGGACTTGTAGTTGAACTCCTTTTCAAGAGTTTTCAAGCTACTATGGCAGGTCTCTTTTTTCTTTCTCTAAAACTTTCAACTAGTGAGAGAAAGTGCTGAAGAAAGACTTGTGAGGGTTTTAAGGTAGGAGAGTGAAAGAGCACCAAAGGTTCTATGAAAAAGTGCACCAAAGCATGTAAATTGATGTTAATTTGATAGAGCTACGGAAGCTTTAAGGGAGGCTCCCATGGAGATGAAGAAATGTGAGATGGGAAGGGAAGAAGAAGTGGTTGGAAGCTGCTGGAAATTGCTAGAGCTTTAGATATTTATATCTAAAGTTTATCCAATTTTTCATATAATTTACCAAAATGCCCTCCGTAAGGTGACTTTGTCTTCTTCTTTCCTTCGAATAAACTTTTTACTCTTTGGACACTAAGAAAAAGTCCATAATGGTCTACAAGTACTCGAGTTCGCGAAAATGTAAAAATTTATACTTGAGATGCAAAATGACCATTTTGCCTCTACCTTGGAAATCATCATTATTTCTATTTCCTTCGTCATTTTATCCTTATTTTCATCATTCATTTGTGCCTTAGACCTACTTAAGCCTTAATAAAGTTTGAAGCATACTTCTAGAGGCTCACTAAAGAAAATGATGAAATTACCCCTAGTCCACTTTATCGCGTCTACTTCTAGTTACATGTCTATAAAGGTCGAGGTTTCACAGGTTCACTTCCGAATTACCCCTTTTACTCGGTAATCAACCTCAATTAGCAATCGGTAAACATTATTAGCCACCACCTCAAAGTACGAGGTACTATAGATTTCCCCTTTCCTTTCATCATATTTTCAAGTTCTTCTAACTTTTCTTCTATTTTCTGCATCCTTATAGCCTGGTCTGTAAGCTTTCCATCAATTCGCATGAACAAATTCAGAACCATTTCATTTGAGAACTGAGAGGGGGCTACCTTAGATTGAGCAAGGAGAAAAGATTCTTTTCCTGAAATGACCTTGGGGGTTTTAACAAATTTTTCTCCATCCATTTTATACCCCATCTTAGGCAGACTGCCAAGATATATAGCCTGGTCCCTGCTTTTCACTAAATCCATTTCATACTTGGAATTCCATATTCCTTTCTTCCTAACCAATGAGGTGATCACATTTCCATATGGTAGATTTAACTTGTCAACTTTAAAGGCTCCCTTCATTCTCTGTATCATGAATCAGCCTAGATTGAATGGAGCACCATTAAAAGCATGCTCCATCAGCCATAAGTCCTTAAGGCTAACTTAGCTAAAGCTGCCACTTCTTCCACATTTATTGCAATAAAGTAATGCAAAATTTTGATTTTGGGGCTTGTAATGAAACTAGCATTATTTTTGGAAGAGTATTTTTCTTTCTTACCTGTTATAATCTCCCCTAGAGATAATGGATCGTAATTCTCAGGCATTTCAAAATCTCCCTCTTCTCATTCAATTTTAAGCAAACTTCTTAAGTCTGTAGCAGTCACAACAAATTCCTTTCCATTTATGAAAACATTTAGAGCATCCTTAACGAAATCTTCAAGATCTTCCAGTTCATTTTCTTCTAAAGCTATGCTAGCATAAAATTCTTTTACAAGGCTAGGACCATTGATTCGGTTCTTAAAAGTGCTAAATTTTTTCAATTTCATTTCTTTAAAGTAATCTGACAGAACTATTTGAATTTTAGGATTTTCATCAAAGCTTTTCCAGTCAATAAATTTTTCACATGTAATCAGAGCATTTTCAATTTTCTTGAACCTATCCTCATGAGTTTTATTTCTAAACTTTGAAAACAGAACCTTATTTTTCTAGGAGGATTTTTCTTTCTTTTTTTTTTTCACTGTTCTATGTTCCTTCTTTGTCCCTTTTTTCTTAATTTTCTCAACCTCAAAGGTGGCCACAATCTTCTTCTTCGTTTTTTGAATTTCTACTTGTGGACTCTCCTCCATTGGCCGTTTGCCCTTCTTCTTTTCCAGAATTTCTTTTGACAGGGTGGATTTTGCCATTTGGTTTTGAGATGGTTTTAGCTTAGGGTTTGAGGATTAGAGAGAGATGGGATTTTGATTTTTCTGATTAAAGGCTTCTGGTAGGAGAAAATGAAGAATATAGATGAAGAGTTATGACAAACCATCTGACTCCCCCTTAAATGCTATCAGTTTTTCTCCTTTTCAAAATTTAAAACTTTGCCTCTCATTTTTTTATTTTTCAGTTAAGCGATATTTGTTGCCCATTTTCTTCACCCGGTACACTGTTCCTTTTTACTATTTTATTCATTTTCTCTTTAATTGACTGAGTCTTATTATTTAAAGAGACAAAACACTCTTAGTTGACTAAGTGACTCTCTTAACTGACTAAGTTCCTACTGTCTTATGAGAAAAACTCAAAAATTTTCTTAAAGTTCCTGCATACTAACCATTCCTAAATTTCTCCTAATATCACAGAATCTTTCCTTATTAAGGGGCTTGGTGAATATATTAGCTAATTGTTTCATGGTGCTAACAAACTTAATTTTAATGTCTCCTTTAATTACATGATTTCTAATAAAGTGATGTCTAATTTCAATATGCTTGGTCCTAGAGTGCTGTATAAGATTCTTTGATATATTAATGGCACTAGTGTTATCAAAAAATATTGGTACATTATGCAAAGTTATGCCAAAGTCTTTTAATTGTTGTTTAATCCACAAAATCTGAGCACAACAACTACCTAAAGAAATATATTCAACTTCAGCTGTGAAGAGTGCAACTGAGTTTTGATTTTTACTCGACCAGGATACAAGCTTATCTCCTAGAAACTGACATGTTCCACTAGTGCTCTTTCTATCTATTTTGCTTCCCGCAAAGTCTGCATCTGAATATCCAATAAGATTGAATGATGTTCCTCTATGATACCCCAATCCTAAATTTTGTGTGTCTATAAGGTACCCAAAGATTCTCTTTACTACAGTCAAGTGTGACTCTTTAGGTTGTGATTGAAACCGTGCACACAAGCACACACTAAATTGAATATCAGGCCTACTAGTAGTTAAGTATAGTAGGGATTCAATCATACCTCTATAGAGTTTTTGATCAACACTTTTTTATTTTTCATCAACATCAAGTTTGGTGGATGGACTCATTGGTGTGTAATTGATTTCAGCTTCAGCATATCAAACTTTTTCAACATGTCTTGAATGTATCTTTTTTGGCTGATGAAGATTTCTTCCTCACTTTGTTTGATTTGAAGACCAAGAAAGAATTTCAGCTCACCCATCATGCTCATTTCGAATTCACCCTGCATCTCTTCAACAAAGTTCTTGCGCAAAGCCTCATTAGTTGCACCAAACACAATATTGTCCACATAGATTTGAACAATAATTAAATCATTCAAGCATTTTTTGACAAATAGTGTTGTACCAATGCTTCCTCTACTATATCCTTTTTCAACTAAAAACCTAGAGAGTCTTTCATACCAAGCTTTTGGAGCTTGTTTTAGTCCATACAAAACCTTATGAAGTTTGAGCATATAATTTGATTTTTCATAGTCCTCAAATTCGGGGGGTTGTTCAACATGTACTTCTTTTTGAATGAAACCATTTAAAAATGCACTTTTTACATCCATTTGGAATAATTTGAAGTTCATAAAACATGCAAATGCAAGCAATAATCTAATGGCTTCAATCCTAGCAACAGGATCAAATGTCTCATCATAGTCAATGCCTTCCTCTTGGTTATACCCTTGAGCACTAACCTAGCTTTATTCCTAATGACATTTCCTTACTCATCCACCTTATTTCTAAAGACCCATTTTGTGCCAACAATGGGATGATTTAATGGCCTAGAAATCAGTGTCCATACTCGGTTTCTCTCAAATTGATCAAGCTCTTCTTGCATGGCCAAAATCCAGCTTTATTCTTTTTCAACCTCCTCAAAGTTTTTAGGCTCAATTTGTGAGATAAAAGTTGTGAATTCACAAGTTTTTCTAGTTCCTCTCCTAGTCTTGACTCCTTGAGAAATATCACCTATGATTTGCTCTTGTGGATGATCCTTGATACACCTACAGCTTTTTGGAAGATCTTTGTGTTGATTTTTAGTTCTTTGCAAGGATTCTAAAGGTGGAGGTTCTGTTTCTCTTCCTAGGGAATTTTCTTCATTGTTTTTCTTGTCATCTAAGTTCATTTCTTCCATTTGTCTTTCAAGATTATTCGTATCATCTTCATCAACAGGAATTTCTTTTTGCAAGGCATTGGATTCATCAAAAACTACATGGATAGACTCCCCAACGGGTTAAGATATCTTATTAAAGACTCTATAGACTTTTGAGTTCAATGCATATCCTAGAAATATAGCCTCATCACTTTTAGTATCAAACTTTCTTAGAGGATGTTTTCCATTGTTCAACACAAAACATTTGCAGCCAAAGTTTCTAAGGTGGGAGATATTTGGTTTTCTACCTTTGTATAGTTCATAAGGGGTCTTTAATACCATGGCTCTTATTAACACTCTATTAAGGATGTATGCTATTGTGTTTATAGCTTCTGCCCAAAAGTACCTTGGAAGATTATTTTCACACAGCATGGTTCGAGACATTTCCTTTAAGGTTCGGTTTTTCCTTTCTACAACTCCATTTTGCTAGGGTGTTCTAGGTGTAGAAAAATTATGATCCAACCCCTTTTCATTACAAAAGTTTTCAAACTCATCTCCTTCAAACTCACGTCCATGATCACTCTTAATACTAACTATGACAAGTCTTTTTTCATTTTCAACCTTCCTACAATGATTTATAAATGTTGGTAGTGCATCATTCTTATGAGCAAGGAAGTAGATCCAAGTATACCTAGAGAGTCATCACCTATCACAAAGCCATATGATTTTCCTCCTAGACTAGTTGTGCTAATTGGCCCAAATAGATCAATGTGCAGCAATTCTAGTGGTCTAGAGGTTGACACATTCTTCTTACTTTTGAAAGATGTTCTAACTTATTTTCCTAGTTGGCATGCATCACAAATTTGATCATATTCAAATTTAAGCTCAAGCAATCCTATAACCAGATTTTTTCTTGTCAAATTTGAAATGGTATGTATGCTCACATGTCCAAGTCTCCTATACCATAATCGGCTATCATTTTCCACATTTGCTATAAGACATGTTTCACAATTCACCTCAAGATCTTCAATAAATATAACATACATATTCTTAATTTTTTTTCCTATAAATGAAACTTTGTTAGTACTTATATCTATTACTTCACATTTATTTGAGTCAAAGCATACCTTAAAACCTTTATCAGACAATTGGATGATACTTAATAAATTGTGTTTTAAACCTTCAACCAGCAACACATGACTAATTCGAGCTTGAGAGTTCTTACCAATGGTTCCTACACCATAAATTCTACCTTTTGATTAATCACCAAAGGAAACGGTACCTCCCTTTTTCTTGTCCAGCTAAGCAAACAGCATTTCGTTTCTAGTCATGTGCCTTGAGCAGCCACTGTCCATGTACCAAGGCTGTTTCTCCTTTAGTTGAGCTCTTGAACATGTGTCTTTTAGGTTCAGCTCAACCTGCAAAACAAATTTTTAGTTTTTCTTAATAGGTACCCATACCTTGATGGGTCCTTGAAGGTTAGTTGCAATATAGGATCCTTTTGGAACCCAAATTTTTCTTGTTTTTTGCACGCTTCTGTTTCTATAACAGATAAGATAAATGTCTAAGTTTTCCACAATTATAACATCTAGATGAAGCATTATCAGAATTTTTCTTAAAGTATGTGTTCCTCCTTGATGTTTCTTTCCTCAAACTTTTAAGATTAGCATTTTCTTCAACTACTTTTTACAAGGCTTCTGTTATGTTTTCCAATTCCAATTTTAGAGTCTCAAAATCTGTTTTTGAATGCTCTAATTCAATTTGTAGAAAATTTCTTTACTCAAAAACAAAATTGAAGTCATGTTTTATCTTTTGCAAATCAGTCTCAAGAAATGTAGTTTTTCTTTTCAAAGTTTTATATTTTGATGTAAATTTCTCAAATTCATCATAAAGACATTCATACTCCTCTTGTAGTTCATCAATTGAAATATCTCAAGGGGATGAAGATACCTCAGATTCATCATCCCTTGCCATCAGACATAGATTAGCTCTTTCTTCCACCTCTTTTTCTTCATCATCAGAACTTCAGGTATCACTATCTGACCAGGTCGCAGCCACCATTGCTTTCTTTGATTTTCTATTTTTCTTGGGAGTTTCCTCCTTCTGCAAGGGGCATTCTAACCTGAAGTGTCCCGATTTCTTGCACTCAAAGCATATGAGCTCTTCCTTCTTGTTGGACTCATTCTTATTTTTGGTTTTCCATGAAGAACCTTGATCTCTTCTATAACCTTTCTTAGCCAATCTTCGGTTTCTTTGGCCCATAAGCTTTCTGAACCTTCTTGCAACCATAGCTAGTTCCTCATCATCATCACAAGATAAACTATCCAATTCTTCTTCTAGGATGCTTGCTTTTAAGGCAATACTTTTCTTCTTTTCCTTTGCTTCTTTTTTGTCTTCCTCTTTGTCATGACCCAATTCCCGGACCATGACCGACGCATGGGCCTAATGGACTTAGCCCACTAAGCCCAAGCAAGCCTATTTATATGACCTGTTCATCATTCCATCAAAAGTTGCTAAAGTCGCATTTCACAGTTTTAATTCAAAATAATGCTAACCATTGCCAATTCATAGTGGCATTACCAATCAAAATACACATATATCGTCTAAAACATACATCTTAATAATTTACATCGGGTTTGCCTATATATAACAAAAGAGATACTCGACTTCTAACGGAGAAACCCAGGCGAAAGTACAACAATTGAATACCGAGATACCTACCAAGGAGATTAATCTACGAGGACACCTCGACCTAGTTACTGATTGCCTCCTGATCTGAAAACATGAAGTTGAAAATAGTGAGCATAAACCCAGTGAGTGAACAAAGGAAGGGAACAAGCAAACGATAAGAAAATTTTAAGAAATCATGATGCACTTATTTTCAAAAACCATGCAATTGAGTTTAATTCTTGTTAAAACCCCTCATTAAACCCTTAATTGGTTAATCACTTGATGATGAAGGATCCATACATAACAAAGAATTTGAAAAGTGAAAACTTTAGTAGCATTCAAGCAAGACAAGTGAAATGACGAGTCCTCGCTGCAGCGAAAGGCATTCTCGCTGTAGCAAAATTTGGCTCAAATTATCAGTTGGCCAAGGGTTTCTCAACTGGCAGAGGGCTTTTCACTAAAACACCTCATTTCAAACTTAATTAATTAATTCCTTGATGTTGGAAGTCCATGATCAACTATGGTGCTAAAGAAATGGAAAATAGGGCAGCAACCAAACAAGGTAACAAGCATAACAGAAGGTTTCTCGTTGCAGCGAGAATGAATTCTTGCTGCAGCAAAATTTCCTATAGACATCTCACTACAGCGAGAATGTATTCTCGTTGCAACAAGTTACAGGGTTGCAGCGAGCCTCCCAACCTGAGAGTTTCTCACTGCAACAAGAATGATTCTTGCTACAGCGAGAAACAGAACACCAAGAAAAATTCTCATTACGTCAAGCAAAAGCCATCCTGCTGCAATGACAAAATCAACTTGAAAATACTCAACAATTTCCAAGGTTCAACATACAAGATTTCACATACATTATAACCATATACCATATTCATGAACTTTCTATTGCATAAATATATATATATATATATATATATATATATATATATATATATATACATACATAACCACCAATACCACCACCGCCTCACTCAGCTCATGTGCAACCCCCACATCGTGCACATAGCTGGAGTCATCATGTGCATTCCCTACATCGTGCACAACTAATACCGTCGTGTGCATCCCTCACATCGTGCACAAGCAATATCATCATCCACACTCCTGCACCCATCATCATCGGCATGTGCTCCCCCATATCGTGCACATGCTCGGTTATAATTACAAACAATATTACTATCAATACATATCATATATATATTTAGATATATATATATATATCAACATAACACAGGGCACATGGATTCATCACAGTCGCATTTCACAACGCAAAACGTTTCATTAAAAGCTTGTTCCCATGCATATTTTAGAGAAAAATAGATAAAATATTTCAATGGATTTAATCAAACACATATGCCCTAATCTCAAAATATTTTAATGCAAGTTCACTCACCTTGGTGGGTTTGTAATTGAATTTCTTTTGAAAATTCTTCCAAGCTATTATAGAAGCTCCCTCTTTCTCTTTCTAAAACAACTAGTTAGTGAGAGGAAGTATGGAAGTAAGACTTTTCAAGGGTTTTAAAGTGAGAGAGTGAAAGAGCACAAAAGGTTCGATGAAAGGGTGCACAAAAGCATGAAAATTTGAGCTAGCTTGAGAGAAGTTATGGAGGTTTCAAACCAAGCTTCCATGGAGGATGAAAGAAACGTGAGATGGGAGGAAGAAGAAGAAGAAGCTACTGGAAAAATGAAGAAGCTGCTAGAAAAAATGATATTTGCAGCTAAAGCTTATCCAATCTCTACTTAAATTACGAAAATGCCCTTAACAAGTTGGCTTTGTCTTCCTCCAATCCTTTGTGCAATCTTTTTTTACTCTTTTGACACTAAGACAAAATCCATAATAGTCTATAAATACTCGAGTTTATGAAAACTTAAAATTTTGACTCGAGATGAAAAATGACCATTTTACCCCTACCTTGGAAATCATCATTATTTATATTTCCTTTGTCATTTACCCTTATTTTCATTATTCATTTATGCCTTAGGCCTACTTAGGCCTTAATATTGTTTGAAAGCCTACTTTTAGGGGCTCACTAAAGAAATGACGAAATTACCCCTAGCCCGTGTTATCACGTCTACACCTAGTTACGAGCCTATAGAGGTTGAGGTCTCACACTCTTCCTCTTCCTTAAGTTCCAGCTCTTGAATAAGGAGAGAACCACAAATTTCATCCAAAGTTATAACATTTAAGTCCTTGGCTTCATGGATGGCAATCACCTTTGGCTTCTAATTTTTTTGTAGTCTTCTAAGAAGTCTTTTAATAATTTCATGTTTAGGAATTAGTTTGCCTAGTTGACTTAATTTATTTGCGATGTTTGTAAATCTATTTAGCATGCTAGTAATATCTTCACCAAATTCTATTTTAAACATCTCATAATTGTGGGTTAAAAGAGCAATCTTAGACTCTTTGACTTGTGAAGTCCTTTCATAAGTAATCCTAAGTTTATCCCACACTTGTTTAGCTTTGGTACAACTTGACACCTTGCTGAATTCAGTGGGAGTTAAAGCATAATGTAGTGTATTGATTGCCTTAAAATTTGCTTGGACTCTTTTAATTTTAGCTTCGGTCCATTCAGACCTTGGCTTAGGAATCATCTCGTTGGTTACAACATTTAAGGTTGAAGAAATAAAGGGACCATCAGTGATGACATCCCACATCTCATAATCTATTGCTCTAATGTATATTGACATTCTAGTATTCCAATATGGGTAATTTTAGCCATCAAACAGAGGTGGTCTGTTTGTTGATTGTCCCTCAGCAACTACTGATTTTTGAAGAGCCATAAAGATCTCCCTAAGGATATTAAGCCTTGAAAAAAAGGGATAGGCTTTGATATCACTTGTTGGTCTCAAGTAAATGTGCTAGAGGGGGGTGAATAGCACTTTTTGGCTCTTACAAAAATTACCTCTAAGTTGAGGACAAGTTTAAGATCAATAAAGATTGGTTCTATGCAAGATGAAGGAATGATTTAAGAAGGAATAAAAATAAAAACAAAACAGAGTAGACAATACACTAGAATTTAGAGTGGTTTGATCAAAGACCTACATCCACTACCTTGATTGTTCAACCAAGGATTTTCGAAATGAACTCACTAAAAACGGTGGAATTCCCAAGCTCCCACCAAGCTTTACAATGGCTTTTAGCAGGCTCAGCCACAACCTTATACAATGATTTTTCCCAAGATCAACCAAAACCCAAACTAACTTTTCTAGGCTAAGTTAGAACCTATACACCCAATCAAGCAATCCAAGTTTGAACAAATTCCCTTAGAGTGTCTCGCACACTCTAAGTATACAAGGAGAAGAGAAATAAAAGCATACCTATGATCACTGACATGATCTAAGTGGTACAAAGTGAAGTACTTGAATCTTTTACAAGGATAGGAGTGAAGTGCAGAAACTATGCTGAAGGTTTTTGTAATTTTTGAGCTCTGTTTGGACTTGGAAGCCTTAATTACATTTACTAGCCATTAAGAGCCTCTTAAAGACTTGAAGAATCAGTTCTGACAAGTGTTAGGTAGTTTTTGACCGTTGAAAACAGTTTGGTAGCAATTTTGGCCGTTAATCTATCTTCTAGTGCTCAATTCAAATTTTTTGACAGAATGATCTTGGTTGACTAACTGAGCTCTTAGTCGACTAAGTTGTCTCTGTCTTCTGATCCCAATTTTTGGCAATGAGCTCTTAGTCAACTAACTTCCTTCTTAGTTGATTAAGTTGTTTCTGTCTTGAAGTCCAGATTTCTGATATTAGGCTCTTAGTCAACTGACTTACTTCTTGGTCAACTAAGTATTCTCTGTCTCTCAAACCTCTTGAGCCCTCCAACTTCTTATTTGAATTTTAGCTGACTAATACCCTTCATTATCCAACTAAGAGGCTTCTGTTTTGTTGATTAATTTGTGGCTCCTTATTCATATGATTTTTGATATGTGCCTTTGAATGATTGATTTATTATTGGCATACAAATTTTTGTACTGCACACTCAAGTGGAGATATTAGACACAAATAAATGGGAATGTTTTATTATCATCAAAAACTAATGGAGTCAACAAGGGTCAACTATGTCTTTCATTTTCCCTCTTTTTCACACATCAGGCTTGTTAGGGTCAACTATAAAAGAGTCAAGGTCAACTATGTTTATGTAATTCTTCAATTTTTTGAGCTTTTTACTTTAGGGTTGACTATAGACACACCAAGGTCGATTATGGATTTATATTCTTCAAGTTTTCCATTCATTCTACCTTTGCATCGACTTGAGCTTCTCTAAGGTCAACTCTTGACTTGTGTCTTGAGGATTCCTTGACCTTTTGGCACCTCTTTTCAGCTATTTCTTCCTTGCCTTGTTCTTATGTTAGTTTTTGTATTCAAATGATCTTTATGTTTTGAAATGACAAAAAGAAATAACCAAAATTCATCCAAGTTTTGAAGGATCAAAGTTTTTAAAATCCCCAAACAGTGTCAAATGAGTTTGAAAAAGAAAAGAAATGAAAAAGGCTATGAAAAACACATTCTGGTCCAAATCTATCGATACATGTTTTTCATGTATTGATACATTTGGAAAAGTATCGATAGTTTACAAAATCTATCGATACTTGTTCCTCAACAGAGTCAAAATTCAAAAATCAAACTCAATCTATAGATACAAGTTCAAATGTATAGATAGAATAGAGACAGATTGCTCACTGACTCAAAAGTATCGATACATCTCACAAATGTATCAATATATTTTCAATAGAAGTGCCTATTGTTTCAAAAGTATCGATATATAAACATATGTATCGATACATTTTAAGCAGAACGTCAAGACCTTTGCAAGCAAGTTCAAATGTATCAATACATGCACAAATGTATCAATACATCTCGACATAAATTCAAAAATAAAAAGCAATGTATCAATACATCCTCATATGTATTGATACAACATGGTCGTTGGAGCCTTGAATGAAGAGCAGAACAGCTATTTTCATAATAAATGCACTCCCAACTACCCTTGAAGCTTTAGCAATTATAAATACAAGCTTCTTTGGCATTTATGAAGGTTACATAGCTCAAGCGAAAAGAATCAGTCAAGATTCACTCTAAACACATTATACTCTTCTTGAATTCTAAAAGTCTTCTAGTCAAGCATTTATTGAGCTTTCATCTTTTCATTTAAACACTGTACCAAATTCTCTACTCTGTCTTTAAGAGGCATATTTGTTGCACCTATATTCCTCTCATTGTACTTACTTAAGTGGTTATACCTTAACCAATAGAAAAGGCAAAGTGGTTGTGCTTTAACCATAAAAAAGCATAGCATTGAAAGGTTATGCTTAATCCACAAAAGGCATTATATTGAGCCTTGCTCAAATAGTGGATTTTAAACTCTTTAGTGAATTTAAGGGAGAAGACATAGGCAAGGAGGCCAAACCTCTATAAAATATTTATGTCGATTTTTTTACTCTTACTTTTGCTTGGAATTTAAGTTTCGTTCATTGATTAAGTGGTCAGCTAATTCGTTTATCTTCAATATGATTAAGATAATTTCAAATGCTTAACATCAAACTCAAGATATCATGAAATTTTTGTCAAATCAAAACATGATGTTACTCAAGACTAATAGTATGCCAATGTCTACGCCTTATGATTCTAATCTAAGGCTAGCACCTAACAAAGAGAAGTCAATATGCAAGGGTGATTGGATGCCTAATGTGTGCCATGGTGTGTACAAGGCTAGACATTGCTTTTACAGTTGGGATGCTAAGTCGATTCACTAGTAATCCAAGTAAAATGCATTAATATGGTGTTCATAGAGTTTTAAGGTACTTAAAAAGTACAATGAACTATGACATTTGTCATTCAGGTTCTCTTTTGGTTTTAAAAGTGTTTACAGATGTTAGTTGGAACTCAAATAGAACTGATCATACCTTTACAAATGGTTGGATTTTCACAATTGGTGGCGTGCTATTTCTTGGGATTCTAAGAAACAATCTTGTCAAGCAGACTCCACCATAGTGATCAAATTCATAATCATAGCATCTATCGCCCAATAAGTGAAATGGTTACGAGATTTACTCTATGAAATTATGTTGTGGCCTAAACAATGGCACCAATCTTGATACATTGTGATAATAAAGTTACGATGTCAAAGGTATATAATCAAGCATACAATAAAAAGAGTCGATATATTGGACTTCGATGTAGCATAGTGAGACAAAGAATCAATGATAGTATCGTCACTATAAGTTATGTGAGGTCTTATGAAAGCTTGGCAGATCTGCATATTAAAAGTCTGGAAGAGGACTTGGTAATGAAGACCTCAAGAGGGATGGGTCTCAAGCCTATCAACTAAATCTCCAATTGTAGGAGCTCGCCTAGACGCTTGTGGCCAACTTGAAAGTCTAGGGTATTGATCATTCCACCACATGGATGATTGCAACCACTAATTTATATTTTCCATCCCAAGGTGTATATTGCTTGGTTCTCATAATGTGTAAAGTAATGTTGAACAAAAGTTCTTAATAGACTCATAACATTTATATGTTGAACCACCATTGTTACCGGGGTACTTTCGTTGAGGGCTACCTATGTGAGTGGAAGTGTGATTGCTTCTAGGAGCTAGAGGCTTGACTCTGAGAGCATTCATGAAAGAATGCAATACACAAAGTCATAAAATGTGTTCGCAAAACTAGACACAAAGTGAGTAGGAAGCTTGTCTGTGTTTGGGGGCCTAACTAGTCAAATAAAGAATTGATGGTTCAATGCTTTAATCAACTACTCAATTCAAATTGGAACCAACCATGTTCACTAACTGAATGTTCAAATTTTGGATATACCTTCATTTATGCCCAAAATTCCCAAGGTTTTTGGTATATAGAAATTTTGAAAATAGTGGGAGATTGTTGGTGTATTTTAAAAATAAGAAGTTATGTCTCTTTATATGAAAAGCAATGTTTTTTTATGTAAAACGTTTTAACTATTTGAAATTCACATTAATTGAAAGGTTGTCACATAATGTGACATAATGTGATTATTACACTATAAGTAGGTTTTCATGTGAATAATTATGTCTCTTGAAAATTATTCTTTAATAATTATAATAAAAATAATTAATATCTTTTGTACTGTAATTGTATTATACTAGTTTCTTGCTCACCTACATTGTATGTTATTTGTAGTGTTATGTACATGCCATTAATATGTAAAAGAGAATAGAAAATGGAAAAAATATATAATTAAAGAAAAGAGAACAATTCATTTCTATAGTTAAAAAATGCAATGAATATATATATTTCAATGCAAATGAACAAAAACCAAAATCTCTCCTATAAGTTGTATATCATGGTGAGTTGATATCCTTTTATTTATTATTATTATTTAAGCACGGTAATTCTCATTATTGACTCAAATTTGACATTAGTGTTTTTTCTTTTGAAAAACCATTCTATATATCGACTATACAGTTTTTAAAATTTATAAACAAGTTTGAAAAATTACCATATATATATGAAACTACAATGAAATGATTTCATTAATTAATGTAATTATTAAATAGTACGTGACAGTACTATGAATCTGATCATACAATTTAAAAACTCTATTGTTGGTGTAAAACAATTAATATTTTTATATAAAAAAATTTAAATCTAATTCTTTGATTAAAAAGATATACACGCATCTATTGAACTACTATTAAGTCCAATTCTCCCAGTACTGAAAATCTGATATTTACTCAAAAATAAAAATTGATCACTTGAATCCCTAATTGCTGGTAAGAACGTAAGCATATGGCACAAATGTGAGAAGTTTCCATTGGAGTGAGGAGTGGGAGGGGGCTTTTCGAAAGTTGAAAGGTCGCGGAGCGGAGACTGGAGAGGCAATTCAGCACGTCGAGAGAAATTAAAAGCAATAACTATTTCTTTTATATATTTTTTGAAAGACAAATATTTCTTTTATATATATGTGTATGTGTTTGCGTGTGTTTTTATTATTATTCATCCTAGACCTACATAATATTATTTTTTTAATAGATTTCCTGTTTCTTGTTTATGGTAAATGAAATAACAAACTTGAGTTCTATAATGTCATAATTATCTCAAGATAATTGAATTTTTTTAAAAAATATATATAAAACGGGTTAACATGTAAACTGAAAATAAAAATAAATATATGTTTCTGTTTTATTCCTTTAAGAAAAAGAAAAATACTCTATCTTATTTTATATTTGTTTTTGTTGCTTTTTACAATTAATTAAATGGTGTCTTACTCATAACAATCAATATATTTTGTTAATTTACGTACAATTCACTTGTTTACATATCAAATTATATTACAATAATTTACCATAAATTGTTTTAAATAATAAAGATTATCATGTGGGTTTGTCAATACAGGGGAGGCTGGGCACTGGCTTAACATCATGGCGAGAGAGAGCACATGAATGTAACTTTGAAGATCTGGCAATGAAAGTTTAAACTCCGACTAATATTTGAAGATTTTCAAAGGCAGAATAAATTCAGACTTCCTCCCAGAGATTCCGACTCATTTTCCTTCTTTTAAAGGTCTAGGTGGCAGATAACCCTAGTTGATCTTTACACCAAAACATTCCAGAAACTTAATAAGCCTTCAACAGCATATACAAGCTAGATACCTTGCCAGGAAGTCCTGAAAAACCAATGCACACAAAAGAGCTCCATGGGGAAGGGCATAGGGCACAAAAATATGGATCTAACTATCCATGTTTGGAACATTAACATGATGCTGTAAACTCACAGGGACATGAGGGTACGGAGATCGTCTACTGTAACTTCTTCCCGATCCTTTGGGCCCTTCCTTCTAAAAGCTTCCGTGGCTAGTTTCTTCTTCCTCTCCTGCAACTCCAATACCCTCTCTTCAATGCTGTTTCGAGCAATCAGCCGCACAATCGTCACATCCTCCTTCTGCCCAATCCGGTGAACCCTATCCATAGCCTGTTCTTCGACAGCTGGATTCCACCATGGCTCCAACAAGTAAACTCTAGAAGCAGCTGTAAGGTTGATACCTGCACCTGAAGCCTTGAGACTTGCAAGCAAAACTGTCGGCCCATCTGCTTCTGGAACTTGAAAGTTTTCAATTACTTGAGCTCTCCTTTTTGCATTCATTGATCCATCCAACCGCAAGATCTTGAAACCAGCAGCTTTCAGTGGCTTTTCAAGTAGTAACAACATAGTTCGGAACTGAGAGAAAACAACTGACTTCTTAGTTGGGTTTTGATCTCGTGACTCCTGAAGGAGAGTTAATAAAGCAGACAATTTAGAAGATGTGGTATTCCTTGATGATATTTCAGTGTGGTCAGCATCAGAAGATTCTGAAGGGGCTGAAAAGAGATCTGACTGAGATAAGGGATGACGACACAGAGGGCAGTAGGGTTTCATCCGCTGTAGGGTTTTAATGATGCAGGGTCGGCAAAAGATGTGAGCACAACATGTAATTATTACATCGTTTGGAGGAGAGATGCAAACAGGACAGTCCAAATCTTCACCGTCTTGTAGCATCGCAACCATCTTTTTCAGCAACTCTGGGTTATTGGATACATCTGTTTGGAATTGATTTACATGTTTTAATTGCACTATAAAAACAATCATTAACATTTAGGAATAATAGTTCCAAGTTTTGCTATGATGCAGTAACATTTCCAAAAAAAATAAAAACAGCCACTAAACAATTGAAAACAGCATGCAATTTTAAAGAATGAACAGCAGTATCCATCAAAAGCGTGATACTAACATGTAATTTGACAACAATATTATGAGTAAACCCTCAAAAGGCCAAATGCACACAGGCTGACATCATACATCGCAAAAAGTCAAGCGAAGCTATTAGATTCGAAATCATAACATTTCAAAGTTTGGCATGCTGGTTCAGAAAAGTTTATCACAGATCTAAGAACATTGTTGTTTTACCACATGTCAAGCCATTTTATATTTTGGATTATGATAATTTCCCAAACTTCATCTATTGAAGCAGGTAAGGAGCTCTTCCAGCAAGCATACAAGGGCAGCAGAATGCATATGCTCACGGGAATCCAACTGCAGAAATGTGAACCTATGAACACTAATCACTCTGTTGCCATAAACCTAATAATGTTTTAAACTTTCACAGCCCTTTATTTTCTTAAACTGAAGCCATGCTTTTCTTAAACATGTGCAGCAGAAAGATTTTTTGAGTGGCAGCATCTTTACATCAATTGAACATTAGAAAGTATAGAGGAAATAAAGTTGTCAACATCAAGATCAGCATTATTCTTGTACCAGTATACTAGAGATCCTCACTGACCACTCTAAATAAATCCACAAATTGCTTCCTCCCAACTTTGTTAAACCCAGATATTAGACAAAACAAATTGAGCTGACAGAACAGGGAAGTTACCACATATCACTCACTCATATAACTTCCTATCACATTCCATCTTAACTGCCTGAGGATTTACTTTACCATGAACCCTAGACCCTAATACACTGTACCATCATAAATTTTATTTACAAGCTAACTTAGAACATCTACTGAAGCATCATATGCTACTTCACACGAATATGCATCCTTAAAACATAATTTCTAGAGATTCTTTTTAAAGTCCATAAGTTTTCTGTATTCTTTTATTTTAGACCTTCAATTTCCTTCTAAATGTCGTCCCCTTAAATAATTTACAATAACAAATTAACATATTCAAGCATTGTCCTACAAAAATTGCCTTATCACTGCCTAAAGGATTCAAACATTCCCCTACTACAGGTGGACTTCTGAACACCAGTAACCTTAATAAAAGATTCAATTACGAGACAAATACTTTTTTTTTTTTTAATTTTCATTCATGGTTGCACATGAAACATCATTGTCTTCCAGGAGCTGCAATACTCCAGAAAAAGATAAATGAAATCTGCATGTAGAAGTCATAAATTCCTTAGAACCCACAAAGTATTTCGGCATATTGATACCACAAGTTTCAAGATGTTAATATAGCCTAAATATCCACAAGTTCTTCAATCAGAACAATCCTTGCAAAAGCAGAATTCTGCCATCTCCCTTCCACGTTAACCACTTAACATGGAATTTCTTTCCCTTCTTTAGCGGAAAGCAAAACCTTAACTAACATATGATCTAGAGAAACCGTCAGAGTTTAAAAGAATTAATGTATACTTCAAACCCCAATCTCTGTTAGAGCAAGCAACCAAGTTGAATCTCCAAAAAAATAACAATCTTTCAAAGAAGTACTAAATAAATTTTAAGGGAACCTTAACAAATGACAAGGAAAATGGGTATTCTAAATTCTAACAACTTTGAATACCTTCAATATTGCTAGATGGGAACATGGCTCTGAGATCCGGAGGTAAAAGGGCCAGATTAGTACAAATCTGCCGAAGTCGTAAAAGTATGCCAAGCACAGTTGAATAGTTACGCACTAGAGTACCATCATTAATGAACTCCTGGATAACACTTTTGGCCCTTCCTTCAATTTGATCATAGACTTCACGTTCTTCTACAGAAAGCTCAACATAACATGTTTGTAATGTTTTAGGTGGCAATCCAATCAAGGCATTGCCCTTTGTTCTCCGCAAAGAAATGCTTGCCATCAGAGTCTGGAAATTTTTTAAGTTGTAAGAAAACAATATGTATAAGAAGGAATGAAACCAAAAGGAGTCTATGCTACATAGAGGTCTTGATGTAGAACATGTAGGGAGAACTGATAGAAAAAAAGCAAATATAGAGGGAATATCAGAAATAAACAGAAGCAATTAGGGAGGAACAGAAAAAATTGAGGGGGAAACAAAAGAACACCAGAAAGAAAAAAGTCAATAGGGGGAGAAAATCTCAATAACAATACCTCAAAATATTCATCATCCAAAACCTAATCAAAACTAAAATAAAATTGGTGTTAATAACTAAACCAAAAAACCATAATAAAATGTAAAATACCAAATAGAACTCTAAAACCCTAATCCTAGTAAAAAATAAAATACTAATTAACACAAAATTATATATTATATCCTTAATATATATATAAGTTACAATTAAACCTATAAAATATAAGATATAGTCCTAGCTAATTTAATCCCTCAACTAGCTTATTTCCATCCACCATCAAATCTAAGTGTGCTACTTGCCAATTATCATGTTCAACTCAACCACTCTCGAGTAGTAGTCAAGTTTGATAATTCAAGTAACAATTTTAGTTTTTTTAAACATGACTCAAATAATTTACAAATCTATTCGAAGTAATTGATTTCTTAAAATGCTTTACACACACATGTATGTATGTATGCATGTATGTATAATATATATTTACATATCATCACTATATTTTCCATTATATTTGCCTTTTTTATCTCAATTATATATGGTAATTGAGTCGAATTGATTTCAAGTGTGCCAAAAATCTATTTCAAGGAAATTCCAAAATTCATGCAATTTGATGCGTTAGTCCAACTTGACTTGATTATACCACTATTCTTGCAACATAAAATGAAACAACACCCCCCCCCCCCTTCCCCCCGCAGCCAAAAAAAAAAAACCAAAAAAGAAAAGAAAAATGAAAAGAGATCAAGAAATTGAGTTCATGAAACATGCATTGAGATCAAGCATAGGAGGTGATTGCCTTTTGATTAATCACATACTCTAGCTTAGCTTAAGAATTTAATCATATCACCTCAATGTATATGTACTATTTCACTAGCAACCGTCTTATGTTATTCAAACATTATCATCTTGAAAATAGTTTATTTTTGAAACACTAAAACTTAATCAAGGGTTTAGAATACTTACTGCTTCAACAAAAAATAAAACAGTATTCAAGTATTAAACAATGCTTGCAAGAACAGAGCTAATTATGAAACCTACATTATGTTATGATCTTCCATTTTCTTGATCTACACAAATGCAAGATTCAAAGAAGCAAGGCTACCTAATATAATTTAGTGTTTCTTTTTTCCAACAGAGGACTCTTGCTATATGATCCTAAAGCATAACTTATCATCTAGAAAAGAAACATTAAATTTGAAAACATTAAGAATTTAGTTATGTGCATGCTTGTCGAAGTGATAAAACTAGGAAAAAAATGAAAACCTCGAGCAGTCCCCTCAAACAAGCAATATCAAAGATATGAAATTAATAAATAAATTATTTCAGGAAGAGGCAAACAAATTCATGTTTGGTCAGGCATGCAATCATGTCAACAAACAAAACATGGGGAGAAAATGTAAAAAAATAAAACAAGGGGGAGCGGGAGGGCAAAAACATGGACTCCTGTTTAAAACCCAACAATTGTACACAATCCATTCTTCCAGTCCTAGTGAGGATATGAATTATATAAGAAGTATTACTAGGAATATGATTACCTGAAGACGAGAGAGCCCGTTCTTATTACCCTGAGCAAGGGGTCGTTGAACCAAACTTCTCCAATAGCTCTTGATAGAAAATGGTTCAAACCGCAAAAATGCCATCAAAGAGAACAAGTCAAGTGAGCCATTCTGGATGGGTGTTCCTGTAACAACCCATCTACATGTGGCCTTCAAACTAGTGACAGCTTTACTCTGTTGAGCATTTGCATTCTTAATCACATGTGCCTCATCTAAGATGACTCGCCACCACTCCATCCTTTTCATAGGGGAGTCTAACCAAGATTCTTCAGTTGCCAAAGTACTATAAGTTGTCAACACAATATCGTACTTCTTAAGCTCCTCAACCTGTTTAGTTCTCTCTCCATAATACATATAGACCTTCAATTTTCCCGGATTAGTGTGCTCTTCTAGCTGTGTTATCCATGATGAAAACACAGAGGGAGGACACACAACTAAAGTTGTTCTTTGGCCTAAAACACTAACACACTCATCAACTGTGTTCACAGATTTCCCCTTTGGATTTCTGGCGAGTTTGGTATCCTCAGTCTTACGCCTTTTTCGTGTTCCAGTACCCTTCCCACTAACTCTACCCCTCTTTCCCTTCTTAACATCCTCCTCAACAATCTCTTCTATACCAGCATCACCAGAACATGGAACAAAACTACTAAATTTATCGAATGCAATCAAAGAAAGCAAAGTTAGTGTCTTACCTAACCCCATATCATCAGCAAAGATCCCTCCGTGCAATGGCTCAGGACGTTTATCAGTCTGATAATTCGTCAACACATTTACAAATTCCCCACTTTTCTCCTCCCAAAAGGGAGGCAACTCACCCGAATTCTCCCTATGAAGTAACCATCCTAGACCCTCCTTCTGGTGCAACAACAGCTGGGATTTAATAACCTCATGCGAAGGCTCCACAGTTTCCATTGTCGCCTTCTTCCTAACATTCTCATCTACCAACTTGAAAACCTTATCCACACTCTTGAACTCTCCTCCACCCTTGCTTCCCTTCACGACAGCAGCCTCAGACAACGTGAAAGACACATCAGATTGGGAAATTAACTCCAACCCACCTCGCGAAATGGCGGATTTAACAGTACTAAAGGCTTCTAATGTTGCAAAAATGTGAATTTGACATGGGATTTTAAACTTATTACTACCACTACGAGAATTCGGCACAATACCTTCGACGGAAATCAAGTGAGAGTCTATCAAAGGCGAAAGAACGGCGGCAACGGAACGCTCGATATGACCGACTTGAAGGGTTCTAGTGTTGAGAACTTTGATGGCGTTCTGGTCGTAAGGGTTGAGAGGTTCTCGCACAAGACCCACCATTTCTCGACCGCTGATTTTGCCTCTGTAATACTGAAGGCCTACTATGTTGGCGAAGACAAAGCCAAGCAAGAAAGAGTCGGAGGAAGGCTGGGAAGAGGATTCTTGATCCTCTGGCCATTCATCTAAAGACAAAAAAAGGGAAATAGGGTCTGCCGATTCTTCCATTGGAACTGGGGGCTTTGGGTTTTGAACTTGGGAGAGACAGTGAGAAATGACTTTTTGAATGGCAATGGAAAGGCGGGGCTTTCGCCTTTTTCTTTCCAAAACGTTAGTACGACTGTACGAGTTAAAGCTGAACCCCACTGCTTTCTCATCATTCGAGAAGGAGCACCGTATTATGTCTTACGTACTAAAGAATTTTTACATAATTAAAATTTTTACGTAATTACGTCATATCTTACTTATTTTAATAAATATATTTTGTTGTTTTATGTATTTTTATCTAAATCTAAAGTATATTTACCTTAGCCCTCAAAGGTACTTCGAACATGTCTATGGCATTTTCTGACATGTCAAAGGCAATTTCGAGTTTTCATGATAATCTATATGCAACCATGCCATTCCATGAAATCTCGAGGGTGTTTTGGGCTTTTCCTTTATGGTGGTAAGGATGTTTTTTACTTTTTCTTTTAAATGTCAAAGGTATTTTTGATATTTTGATCTTTTTTTTTCTTCTTTCTTCTTTTCTCTACCACATCTACCATCTAGGGTAAATCTTTTTCATTTACCCTTTTAACTTTCTCTTACTAACATAATTGCTTTCCTCCTTTCTGCTATTCTCTAAAAGTTTCCCAATCCTTAAATCTTCATGTTCTCTTCTTCTACTCTCTTGCTAATATCCCTTCCCCTCTCATTAAGTCATACTTTTTTTCATTTTGCCCACAAGGACTTTCGATCGATGCAGTGCCCAACCTAGCAGTAATTGCCTTCTGGTATTCCATTAGTTTAAGACAATTTAGATATGTAGTTAAACTCTTATCTTCTACTTTCTTCCTAATCTCCCCTTCCTTCTAATTAAGTCATCTTTTCTTCACTTTACCCACAAAGACTTTCAACCGGTACATTACCCAACCCAATAGCAATTGTTTTTTACGGTATTCCATCAATTTAGGATTGTTTGAACATTTAGTTAAACTTTATGATCTGGTTGAGTTTGTAAAACGAATTTGTAGCACTTCCATTTTATTCACAAGTTTATGATTGTTGGTATATGCCCTTGAGCCAATTGGATTGGTCAAGGAATATATTGTTGGTCCTAAATAAAAGTGCTAAAGGGGGGTGAATAGCACTTTTTGACTCTTACTAAACTTAACTTCTAGTTAAAGACAAATGCAAGATAAAAGAAAGATTTAAAGGTGAATGAAAGACTAAAAACGGAGTAGACAATTACTCTAGAATTTATAGTGGTTCGGTCCAAGACCTATATCCATTACCTTGATTGTTCAACCAAAGATTTTTCAAACAAATCCACTATGAACGATGAAATTCACAAGCTTCCACCAAGCTTTTACAATGGCTTTTACTAGGCTCAGCCAAAACTTTTCACAATGGTTTTTATCGAGATCAACCAAAACTCAACAATTAACTTTTCTAGGCTAAGTTAGAACCTATACACTCAATCAAACAATCCAAGCTTGAATAAATTCCCTTAGAGTGTTTCGCATACTCTACGTATACAAGGAGAAGAGAAATAAATGTGTACCTATGATCACTGACTTGATCTAAGTGGTACAAAGTGAAGTGCTTTAATCTTTTATAAGGATAAGAGTGAAGTGCAAAAAGAGTGCAGAGAGTTTTTGCTAGTCGTTTAGCTCTTTTTGTTCTTGAAAGCCTTAATTACATTTTCTAACTATTAAGAGCCTCTTCAATACTGGAAAAATCAGCTTTCATAAGTGTTAGGCAGTTTTTGACCGTTAGAAACAGTTTGGTGGCAGTTTTGGCCATTAATCTGTCTTCTATTACTTAATTCAAATTTTCTGATAGAATGATCTTAGTTGACTAACTGCGCTCTTAGTCGACTAAGTTGTCTTTGTCTTCTAATCCCAGTTTTTGGTAGTAAGCACTTAGTCCACTAACTTTTTTCTTAGTCAAATAAGTTGTTTTTGTCTTGAAGTCCAAATTTCTGGCAATAGGCTCTTAGTCGACTAACTTACTTTTTAGTCGATTAAGTTGTTTCTGTCTCTCAATCCTCTTGAGCCTGCCAACTTCTAATTTAAATTTTAGCTAACCAACACTCTTCATTATCCAACTAAGAGGCTTCTGTTTTGTTAATCAATTATGGCTCCTTATTCATATGATTTTTGATATGTGCCTTTGAATGATTGATTTATTCTTGGCATACAATTTTTATCCTGCACACTCAAGTAGAGATATTAAACACAAATGAGTGGGAATGTTTTATTATCATAAAAAACTAATGGAGCCAATAATCTCTCCCTTTTTGATGATAACAAAACATTCCTTGATTAACAGTATAGTGTCTATTTGTTCTTTTTAGCTTTGTAGAAAATGGAGGTTTTCCTCCCCCTAAGTGTGTGCTCCCCCTTAGTGTGTGCATATTTTACTATTCATTTTAGCAAGTTTTTATTTGTCATACAGATAATGACATTATATGTTGAGAATATATTTATGCAGACATATAGAATGATCAACAATAGGTGACTAGTTGACAGAATATCATCAATATTTCAGCTAACTGTCTATCATCAGCATATTACTATTAGATTTTATTTATGCCATTGATCATCCAACAGGTATAGTATAATCAGCATCTATATACATTTTCAATCAAATTCCACTCACAACATCATAACAAAAATTAATTATCAACATAACAACCCAATATCAGCATCAAATCTTTAAACAGCAGCAGTCAAAATACCATAAACATCAAAAACAGATTTAAATGTTTAACCATCAACAACTAAATAATATAAGCAGCTTAACAGCATCCCATTTTCAACACAATAACATAAACAGCAAAATTAAATTCAAATGTTCAACTGTCAGCAGAACGAAAAAATTAGAAAAACAAAAATAGTAGACAGTGTTCCAAAATTGCCCCTAGATCATTTCTACTTTCTTTCTCCCTTAAACTTTCTATAATTTCTCCCCTTTTTTGTCATTATCAAAATCGAGGGGTATTCAATCAGTTTTTGAAGAGGCTGAAAGGGTAGACTCATCAGTGCCATAGTAGACATTAAGGGGATCAGGATAGGGTTCAGGTGATGGTCTCTTGGGTGAGGCTTCAAGGGAGGATTGGTCTAATATTTACAATGGATTTTCTGCAGAGGAAATGGCAGAGGGTTTGGCTTTTTCTGTTATCCTAGAGGGCTTTCTTCTCTTGAGGAATTTCGTTTTTGTGGCCATGGTCTTCCTTCATTCACCAAGTGGTTTAGATTGCTTTTGTGTTGGTGCTGCAGCTTTGCCTTTGTCTTTACTAGGTTAGGCAGTCTGCTTTACAATGTACATTGACTCAGGGGATGTTTTGACAGATGCTTGCTTCTGAGCTTTAGCCTTTGTTGCCTCTTTCTCTGCTTGTTATTCTTGAACCATTTGATGAAAAACATCCATGATTGATACTTGCTCAGAGTTAGGAGGTGATGGCTGTTATGGCTGAGGTTCATGATGGGATAGAGAATTTTCAAATGAGCCAAGCACTTCAGTGCCTTGATCTGATTCATCTTTATTCTGAGGCTCAAGAGTTGGAGATTTCCTTGGTTGATCAACCTCTAGTTCAAAGACCCTCGGCTTGGATGACAAGACTTGCAACCTACAAAGTGAAACCTTATGTGTGAGACCTTGACCTTTATAGACTCGTAAAGGGAAATATACGCGATATCCCTGATCAAGGATAATTTCATCATTTCCTTAGTAAGCCTATAAAAGTAAAATTTTCAAACAATATTATGGCCTAAGTAGGCCTAAGGCATAAGTGGATGATGAAATTAAGGGTAAAATGAAAAGGAAACAAAAATTTTGATGATTTTCACGATAAGGGCAAAATGGTCATTTTTCCACCTCGGGTTAAAATTTTAAGTTTTCATGAACCCAAGTATGTCTAGACCATTATGGACCTTGTCCCGGTGTCAAAGGAGTAAAAAGATTTCATAAAGGGTTGGAAGAGAGTAAGTTAATTGGTGGAGGGGCATTTTGGTAATTTAAGTGGAATGGATAAGATTGGCTATAAATATCTTTCTTCCAGCAGCTTCTTCTCCCATTTTCTAGCAACTTCTTCTTCTTCCTCCTTCTTCTCTTTCATGTTGCTTCCAACCTCCATGGAAGCTTGATATGGAGCTTGCATGATTTTCTCTCTCTATTTCTAATTTTCATACCTTTGTGTCCTTATGACTAGAACCCTTGTATTTTTTCACTCTCTCTCCTTAAAACCCTTGAAAAATCTTATTTCCATACTTTCTCTCACTAGTTGGGCATTTTAGAGAGAGAAAAAGAGAATTACCCCATTTGTTTGGAAGCTATTGGAAGAGAATTCAACTACAAAGAAACCCTAGGGTGAGTGATGAACTAAGCTTGATTTTTAGCTGTGAATAATGGCTAGTAATTGGGATTATGAGCTGTTTTATTGTTGAGTATGTTCATTCCTTTTATAGTGATTAAGATAGTGAACATAGATAGCCATTTAATGTGGCAATTGAAAGCTAGCTAAGAGATAGCTTTTAGGGTTTATAGTGTGTGAATTGACCTATTGCTTATGCTAATGTGATTCTAGATTCTAACGAAGCTCTATCATCCCAATTGGATCATTGGGGGAATTAGAGTCAACTAAAGGCTCAACAATATACCGGTGAGTGAATTGTATTTAAAACTTATTTTGGGGATATAATGTATTTGCCAAACATTTGAATGGATTATCTAGCTTTTCATAAAAACAAGTGCCTTGGGAACAAGCCTTTGATAAATCAATTTTATGTTATGACATGTGGTTATCATGGATCTCTATGCTGCTGCATTATGTTGATATACATATACGTTTAAATATAGTGTTGTGTAATTATATTGACTCGACTATGTACGAGTAGAGAGTGCGCATAAGCCGAGGATGACTTGGTTATGTGCGAGTAGGGAGTGCGCATAACCTGGTGATGACCCAGCCATGTGTGAGTAGGGAGTGCGCATAAGTTGGTGATGATGATGATGTGATGGTGTGCATGATGATGATGGGTATCTGTATACATATATACATATGTAAATATGTGTGTTATAGAAAATTAATGAGTAATGGTATATGGTTGTAATGCATGTGAAACTTGACATGTTAAACTTTGGAAATCTGTTATGCGTATCATGTTGGTTTGGACATTTCAGCAGGGTGGTTTTTCTTTGGGAAGAAGGGCAAATTTTTCATTGGTGCCCTGTTTCTCGCTGTAGAGAGAATCATTTTCGCTGTAACGAGAAACTCTCGGGTTTGGAGGGGTAGACTGCCGAAAACTTGCTGCAACGAGAATGCATTTTCGCTGCAGCGAGAATGACACTGTAGCTTCTCGCTGCAGCGAGAAACTTTCTATTTCTGGGTCACAATTTCGCTCTAACGAGATTGAATCTCGCTGCAACGAAAAACTTTCTATTTTGTCTCCTATCTTGTCCAATTGTTGCCCTATTTTTCACTTCTTTGCTACCATATATGAGCATGGACTTCCAACATTAAGGACTAAATGAGTTAAGTTAAAATGAAGAGGTTTAGTGAGACCCCATCGACCACTTGAGAAACCCTCGTTCGGCTAACAACTTAATCCTAACGTCACTGCAGCGAGAATGCCTTTCCGCTGCAGTGAAGATTTGTTGTCGTATTTAACTTGCTTGCGTATCATTGAAGCTTTCATTCTTCAAATGGTTCGTTATGTATGGGTTCATGATTTTCAAATGATTAATTGTTTAAGGGCTTGATTAGGGGTTTTTTTTTTTTATCTAAATGGAACTAAATTGCATTGTTTTGAAACAAGTGCATCATGATTTTAAATTCTCCCTTGTTGTTGCTTGTTCCCTTCCTTGTTCACTCACTGTGTCACGACCCAGAACTCTCATCGAGCTCGTGACAATTGCCGTGAAGCCTCGATAGACATTTTTCACCCTGAATGCCGATTGAAACCTCGCAAGGCTCTCGTATCAGCTTTCGCATTTCCCTGGTGAACAATAGTTATCAAATATAATAATTCGAAGGATTACGAGTCATTTCCAAATCAGAACATAACATTTTATTTTCTGGCTCATAGGGGCATTTTCGTCATTTTTTGTCAAAAATCTCAAAACTTCCTAAAAATGTAGTAGGTAAGCAGAAAATATATGTTTAGTGATTTAAAAACAAATTAAGTATCTAAAACGTTCATTTGAAGTGAAAATTTGACCATTTGAATATAATAAAGATATTTAATAAAATAAACTATTTTCTTGTAAAATAATTTTTATAAAGCTATCGATAAATAATTTTTATAGCGTAAAAGTTAATTATATTCATATATACTAATAAGCATATAACCAAAGCATAAAATTACTTTTACAGTAACACGTGGGCCCCTAATTAACCAATAAGGTGCGAGTCTGTGAACCTACAGTTTTGTCGATGCAAGGCTAACTGAAGTCCTTGATGCAATCGGCTATCTACCGGTTATCCCGAGCCTAAAATATAAGGAATTGAGGGTGATGAGATTATAAAATCCCAGTGAGTAAACAGACACTATCTAAACTATCTAAAGGCGAGTAAATGGAGACGAATTAAAATATTCTTTTCCAATATATGTTTCACAACATGAATATTCAGTTTACTCAATTAATCAACATGGCTTATATATCTCACAAAACTTGGCTCTTGCCAAAAATCATTCTCGGGGATGCCTTGGCCTAGACATCTGACCGAGACCACCAAGGCTGTTAAATGTCTTTACATTCGAAATTCTAGCCATGCCTTGGCGTTGGCTGAGTCTCACTCTCACATGGTGGTCCACGTGAAGTGCACTCAAATCTTTACCTCAGGAGATACTTCATCCAACATCTCCCCCCGGAGGTAAATATATAATTAGGTTACCGTACCCCTCTCATAGGCAGTCCACGAAAACCTTCACCACTACAGTGGCTATGGATTATTTTATCTACCACCTAATTTATAAAAATCTTTATTTGCATGGCATGGCAATTTATCGCAATCTAGCCTCTCAAGGCTGAATACATAGTATATATAATTTTGATACAAATACCGATTTTGCCATTCATGCTCACATATTGCTATAAGCCATATAATTTAAAACACAATTTATAACACAAGCAGGGAGTCTCCAATTATTCTATTTTCAAAACCAGTATTCAATTTTCCATAAAATTTATAAAATCACAATTTCTCCTAAAACATAGCAATTTACCATTTAAACCCATTTTCCATAAAATCACACAATTGTATAAAACTACTCTAGATAATTAAGATGATAATAAGTTTACTCACACTTCTAGGAGTCGATGTACTCCTAATCTCAGTTTTCAAGCACAATCTCTGTACTTTTACCAGTGTAATTTGCTCACCACCTATCCACAATGTACAATACATAATTCACCACATTAATGCTTGACCATTATAAAATCAATTCAGGCTTGGTGTATATGCATGATATGATATGCAACTTATCCGACTACTGCTTAAATGTGGTGCTAACCTAATTTGGCTTATTACCCGATTAAATGACAATTGTGTCCGATTTGGCTCCAAATTGCTCCATTTCATTTCTAATACCTCAATTCACCAAATATTATTCAAGTAACACCAATTTCAACATCAAAACCCTCCTATTTCTTCATGAAAAAATTTAGCTATTACAGTGCACTAACACCGTGATTTTTCCTACTTAATTTTTCTCACAATTATTCATCATTTTCTAAGCCATTTCTCTTGAAATAATAACAATCCATCACCCACACACATCAAGGAAGATTCGGCCAATGAAGATTCAAGGGGAAAATGGATTCTTTTCTTATTGTTTTGCTTTTAAATATGCTAAAATAACTAAAAACACTAACATATCTTAAAATCAAATCAATCCAGCATCTTTCTCTCTCCTTACCCATTTTGACCAGCCATGAATTCATCATGAAAACATGAAATTTAAGCATGAAAAATAAGGAGAAATGCTTAAGGAAAATAGATTTCAAGCTGAAGTTGAAAAATCCTACCTTTTTCACTTGTTTTCCTTGATTTTCCACACTTTTTCTCTTGAAATTCTTCACCTAGGGTTTGTTCTTCCTTTCTTTCCCTCTCTTCCTTGCTTGGCCGAATATTTGGAGAGATAATGGCCTGATTTATACTGATTTTTAAGTTAAATAATAAAATATCCTAAGCTTGACACATGGCATGTTTCCATTGGTCCATTTTTAAAAATTTAAAAATTTTTTAAACCTTTTATCTCCACCACATGATTAGTCAAAGGTCAAAATGAGGATAAGGGAAGACCATGTGCTGGACAAATGTCTTGGTGGTGGAAAATTACAATTTTGCCCCTGGGGTGGCAAAATTACCATTTTACCCCTATGCTCTGAAAAATGCTAGGATTACAATTTTTCACTTCTCAACCTCAAATCATACTCCAATGCTCAAATCATACTCCAATAAGTCAAATGGGGCTAAAAAAATCTTTTCTAAAATTCCCATTTTGTCTCTAAGTGGCAAATGACCATTTTACCCCTAGATAGTGAAAATTTTGGTTTGACTCCAAATTGATCCTCGAACTCCGAATTACCATTTTGAGTCATCCCTGGACCGTGAAACTCTCAATTTCACCTTAAAATTCCTATTTGAACTAGTTCGAGGCTTAATCGACTTGATGATAACATTAGGGGCAATATCGTCTTTTAATGATTTCTCAAACTTCCTAAATATGCAACCATTCTATTGAGCCTGTAAATGACGTCGTAATTATTTTATAAAACAGGGTTTGACACACTGGGTTTATACTTACTGTTTTCAACTTTATGTTTTCAGATCACGAGGCAGTCGGTAACTAAGACGAGGTGTCCTTGTAGACTTGTATCCATCTTTTGGTAGGTGTCTCGGCATTCAGTAGCTGTACATTCGTCGAGTTTCTCCGCTGGACATCGAGTCTCTTTTTGTTGTGTATAAACAAACCTAATGTAGATTATTAAGATATATGTTGTAGACAATGTATATACACTTATTTGGTATGCCAGTATGAGGTGGCAATGTTTAATATTATTTTGATTCAAGTATGAAATGTGACTTAGCAGTTTATGATGGAATGATGAACATGTCAGATTAATAGGCTTGCTTGGACTTAGTGGACTACGTCCATTGGGCCCATGCGCAGGTCATGGCCCGGAATTTGGGTCATGACATTATGCTTGGAAGGCAAGACCTTCAGCAGCCTGTGCTGCTGTTCTGAGCTTGGAGCAGTAGAGGTGTTTGCAATAGCAGGTTCAGAAGTTGATTTCCCTTTTTCTTTGATCACATTTTCAAGTTCTTCCAACTTTTCCTTAATTTTCTACATCCTTACACCCTGGTCTGTAAGGTTTCTATCAATTCGCATAAGTAGATTTAGAATCATTTCATTTGAGAACTGGGAGAAGGCTGCTTCTGATTGAGCAGGGAGAGAAGAATCTCTTCTTGGAGTAACCATGGGGGTTTTAACAAACTTTTCTCCATCAAGTTTGTACCCATTTTAGGTAGACTTCCAAGATAGATATCTTGGTCCCTACTTTTTACTTGATCCAATTCATACCAAAAACTCCATATTCCCTTCTTCCTAACCAATGAGGTGATCACATTTCCATATGGCAGATTATTTTATCAATTTGATAGGTTTCCCTCATCCTCTTACTCATAAATCGACCTAAGTTGAGTGAAGCACCATTAAAGGCACACTTCATCAACCACATGTCCTGAAGGTTGACATAGCTTAAGCTTCCACTTCTTCTATGAATATTTGCAGCAATGAAATAATGAAGAATTCTAATTTGAGGACTTTTGATAAGATCGACATTGCTTTTGGATGAGTATCTTTCTTTGTTTCTTATGATTATCTCCCACAGTGATGAGGGATCATAATTCTCAAGAATTTCATAATCACCTTCCTTACATTCAATTTTAAGCAGATTTTCCAAATCTGCAGTAGTCACCACAAACTCTTTTCCATTTAAAAAGACATTCAGACCATCATTAATGAAATCATTAGGATCCTCAAGTTCATCCCTATCTAATGCTATGCTTGCATAAAATTCTTTTACCAGACTAGCATTATATGTTATGTTCTTAAAAGTGCTAAATTTCTTCAATTTCATTTCCTCAAAATAATCCGAGAATCCGACTTGGATTTTAGGGGTTTCATCGAAGCTCTCCCAATCAATAAATGTGCCACATGTGATTGGAGCATTTTCAATTTTCTTGAACCTATCCTCATGGGCTTTATTTCTAAACTTTGAGGACATAACCTGACCTTTCTTGGGGGATTTTTCTTTCTCTTTCTTTTTCTCTATTCTGTATTCCTTCTCTGTCTGCTTTTTCCCAATTTTCACAACCATAAAGGCGGACACAATCTTCTTCTTCTTCTTCTGAAGCTTGTGGACTTTCTTTCATTGGTCGTTTGTCCTTTTTCTTTTCCAAAATTTCTTTAGACAGGGAGGATTTTGGCATTTGGTTTTGAGAGGAAAGAGTTTCATTTTAGAAAGGGTCGGTTTCAAATGAGAGATAATGAAGGGAAAATGAGTTAAAAGAGGTTAATTCTTCTCAAAACCGTCTGACTCCCCTTCTTTAAATGTGGTTGGTAACCTCCTCTTTTCAAAATTCAAAAATTTGCCTCTTAATTTTATTTTTCAGTTATGCGATTTTTCTCTTCTTTTTCTTCACTTGGTATATTGTCTCTTTTCACTATGTTATTCAGTCTCTCTTTATTTGACTGTGTCTTATTATTTAAAAAGACAAAATACTCTTAGTTGATTAAGAGATTCTGAATCGACTAAGTCCCTACTGTTTTGTGAATGGAAAACTTAAAAATTTTCTTACAACTCTTGTACATTAACCATCTTTAAATTTCTCCTAATTTCACAAATATCTTTCCTCATTTAGGGGTTTGGTGAATATATCAGCTAATTGTTTCATGGTGCTAACAAACTCAATTTTAATGTCTCCTTTAACGACATGATCTTTAATAAAGTGATGCCTAATTTCAATATGTTTGGTTCTAGAGTGTTCGATAGGATTCTTTGAGATGTTGATGGCACTTGTATTATCACAGAATATTGGTACATTATGCAAGATTATTCCAAAGTCTTTTAATTGCTGTTTGATCCATAAAATCTGAGCATAACAACTACCTAAAAAAATATATTTAGCTTCAGTTGTGGAGAGTGCAATTGAGTTTTATTTTTTACTCGACCAGGATACAAGCTTATCTCCTAGAAATTGACATGTTCCACTAGTGCTCTTTCTATCTATTTTGCTTCCAGCAAAGTCTGCATCTGAATATCCAATAAGATTGAAGGATGTTCCTCTAGGATACCATAATTCTAAATTTTGTGTGTCTATAAGGTACCTAAAGATTCTTTTTACCGTAGTCAAGTGTGACTCTTTAGGTTGTGATTAAAACCATGCACACAAACATACACTAAATTGAATATCAGGCCTACTAGCAGTTAAGTACAGCAGGGATCTAATCATACCTCTATAAAGCTTTTGATCAACATTTTTTTCTTTTTCATCAGCATCAAGTTTGTTGGATGAACTCATTGGTGTGCTAATTGATTTCAGCTTCAGCATGTCTTGAATGTATCTTTCTTGGCTGATGAAGATTCTTTCCTCACTTTCTTTGATTTAAAGGCCAAGAAATAATTTTAGCTCACCTATCATGCTCATTTCGTATTCACCCTGCATCTCTTCAGCAAAGTTCTTGCACAAAGCCTCATTAGTTACACCAAACACAATATCATCCACATAGATTTGAAAAATAATTAAATCATTCAAGCATTTTTTGACAAATAGTGTTGTATTAATACTTCCTCTACTATATCCTTTCTCAACTAAAAACCTAGAGAGTTTTTTATACCAAGCTCTTGGAGCTTGTTTTAGTCCATACAAGGCCTTATGAAATTTGAACACATAATCTGATTTTTCATAGTCCTCAAATCCGGGGGGTTGTTCAACATATACTTTTTCTTGGATGAAACCATTTAAAAATGCACTTTTTACATCCATTTGGAATAATTTGAAATTCATGAAACGTGCAAACGCAAGCAATAATCTAATGGCTTCAATCCTAGCAACAGAAGCAAATGTCTCATCATAGTCAATGCCTTCCTCTTGGTTATACCCTTAAGCCATTAACCTAGCTTTGTTCCTATTAACATTTCCTTGCTCATCTATCTTATTTCTAAAGACCCATTTTGTGCCAACAATGGGATGATTTAATGGTCTAGAAACTAGAGTCCATACTCGATTTTTCTCAAATTAATCAAGTTCTTCTTGCATGGCCAATATCTAACTTTTTTCTTTTTCTGCCTCCTCAAAGCTTTGAGGCTCAATTTGTGAGATGAAAGCTATGAATTCACATGTTTCTCTAGTTCCTCTCCTAGTCTTGACTCCTTGAGAAATATCACCTATGATTTGCTCTTGTGGATGATCCTTGATATACCTCCAGCTCTTTAAAAGATCATTGTGTTGATTTTCAGTCCTATGCAAGGTTTCTAAGGGTGGAGGTTCTGTTTCTCTTCCTAGGGAGTTTTCTTCATTGTTTTTCTTGTCATCTAAGCTCATTCCTTCCATTTGTCTTTCAAGGTCATCCGTGTCATCTTCATCAGTAGGAATTTCCTTTTGCAAGGCATTGGATTCATAAAAAACTACATGGATAGACTCCTCAACGGTTAAAGACTCTATAAGCTTTTGAGTTCAATGCATATCCTAGAAATATGGCCTTATCACTTTTAGCATCAAACTTTCCTAGAAGATGTTTTCCATTGTTCAACATAAAGCATTTGCAGCCAAACCTTTTGAGGTGAGAGATATTTGGTTTGCTACCTTTGTATAGTTCATATGAGGTCTTTGATATCATGGCTCTTATTGACACTCTATTAAGGATGTAAGCTGCTGTGTTCACAGTTTCTGCCAAAAGTATTTTGCTAAATTGTTTTCATAAAGCATAGTTCGAGCCATCTCTTTTAAGATTCAGTTTTTCCTTTCTACAACTCCATTTTGTTGGGGTGTTCTAGGTGCAGAAAAATTATGATTCAACCCCTTTTCATCACAAAAGTTTTCAAACTCATCTCCCTTAAACTCACCTCCATGATCACTCGTAATGCTAACTATGACAAGTCTTTTTTCATTTTCAACTTTCCTACAATGATTTACAAATGCAGGTAGAGCATCATTCTTATGAGCAGGAAAACAGAACCAAGTATACCCTGAGTAGTCATCAACTATCACAAAGCCATATGATTTGCCTCCGAGGCTAGTTGTGCTAATAGGTCCAAATAAATCAATGTGCAGCAGTTCAAGAGGTCTAGAGGTTGAGACAACTTTCTTGGTTTTGAAAGATGTTCTAATTTGTTTACCTAGTTGACATGCATCACAAATTTGATCATATTCAAATTTAAGTTCAGGTAATCCTATAACTAGATTTTTTCTTATCAATTTTTAGATGGTATGGATGCTCACATGTCCAAGTCTCCTATCCTATAATCGGCCATCATTTTCAACATTTGCACTAAGACATGTTTCACAATTCACCTCAAGATCTTTAAGAAATATAACATACATATTCTTAATTCTTTTTCCTATAAATGAAACTTTGTTAGTACTTATGTCTATCACTTTACATTTATTTGAGTCAAAGCATACCTTAAATCCTTTATCACATAATTGGCTGATACTTAACAAATTGTGTTTCAAACCTTTAACCAGCAACACATGACTAATTCGAGCTTAAGAGTTCTTACCAACGGTTTCTATACCATAAACTCTACCTTTTGAATCATCACCAAAGGAAACTGTACCTCTTTTTTTATTGTTCAACTGAGCAAACAACATTTCGTTTCCAGTCATGTGCCTTGAGCAACCACTATCCATGTACCAAGGCTACTTTTCCTTTAGTTGAGCTCTTGAACATGTGTCTTTTAGGTTTGGCTCAACCTGTAAAACAAATTTTCAATTTTTCTTAATAAGTACCCATACCTTGATGGGTCATTGAAGGATAGCTATAACATAGGATCCTTTTGGAATCTAATTTTTTTTTGTTTTCTACATGCTTTCTTTTTTATAACAGTCATAAGATAAATGACCAACTCTATTACAAATATAACGTCTAGATGATACCTTATCTGAATTTTTCTTTAAGTATGTATTTCTTTTTGAAGTTTCTTTTCTCATATTCTTAAGAGCAGTATTTTCTTCAATTGCTTTTTGTAAAGCTTCAGTTTTATTTTCTAATTTCAATTTTTGAGTCTCAAAATCAGTTTTTGAATGTTCTAGTTCTATTTGAAGAATGTTTCTTTATTCAAAAATAGATTTGAAGTCATATCTAATCTTGTCTAAAGCTATTTCAAGAGATGCAGTCTTTTTCTTTAAGGTTTTGTATTTTAAAGCAAGTTTTTCAAATTCTTCATAAAGACATTCATACTCCTCTTGAAGTTCATCAATGGAAATATCACAAGGCAGGCTTTTAAGAAGTCTTTTGACAATTTCATGTTCCGGAATTGGTTTGCCTAGTTGATTGAGTTTATTTGTGATGTTTGTGAACCTATCTAGTATGCTGGTGATATCTTCACCAGGTTCCATCTTAAACATCTCATAATTGTGGGTTAAGAGAGCTATTTTGGACTCATTGACTTGCGAAGTCCCTTCATGAATAATCTTAAGTTTGTCCCACACTTGTTTAGCTGTGGTACAGCTTGACACTTTGTTGAATTTAGTGGGAGTTAAAGCACAATGCAGTGTATTGATTACCTTAAAGTTTGTTTGGACTCTTTTGGTTTCAGCTTCGATCCATTTAGACCTTGGCTTAGGAATCATCTCGTTGGTTACGACATTTAAGGTTGAAGGAATACACAAACCATCAATGATGACATCCCACATCTCATAATCTATTGCCTTAATGTATATTGACATTCTAATACTCCAATATGGGTAATTTGAGCCATCAAATAGAGGTGGTTTGTTTGTGGACTGTCCCTCAGCAACTATTGATTTTTGAAGAGCCATTGGGATCTCTCTTAGGATGTTAAGCCTTGATAAAGAGGGATTGGCTCTGATACCACTTATTGGTCCCAAATAAATGTGCTAGAGGGGGGGTGAGTAGCACTTTTTGGCTCTTACTAAAATTAACTTCTAATTGGGGACAAATGCAATATAAAAGAAAGATTTAAAGGTGAATGACATACTAAAAACAGAGCAAACAATCACACCAGAATTTATAGTGGTTCGATCCAAGACCTACATCCACTATCTTGATTGTTCAACCAAGGATTTTCCAAACAAATCCACTATGAACAGTGAAATTTACAAGCTTTCACCAAGCTTTTACAATGACTTTTACCAGGCTCAGCCAAAACCTTTCACAATGGTTTTTACTGGGATCAACCAAAACCCAACAATTAACTTTTCTAGGCTAAGTTAGAACCTTTACACTCAATCAAGCAATCCAAGCTTGAATAAATTCCCTTAGAGTGTCTCGCACACTTTAAGTATACAAGGAGAAGAGAAATAAGTGTGTACCTATGATCATTGACTTGATCTAAGTTTTACAAAGTGAAGTGATTGAATCTCTTACAAGGATAGGAGTGAAGTGTAGAGAGTTTTTGCTGGTCTTTTAGCTCTTTTTGTTCTTGGAAGCCTTAATTACATTTTGTAACCGTTGGGAGCCTCTTAAATACTTGAAAAATCAGCTCTGATAGATGTTAAGCAGTTTTTAATCGTTGGAAATAGTTTGGTAGCAGTTCTGGCCATTAATCTGTCTTCTAGTGCTCAACTCAAATTTTTTGATAGAATGATCTTAGTTGACTAATTGCGCTCTTAGTCGACTAAGCTGTCTTTGTCTTCTGATCTCAGTTTTTAGTAGTGAGCACTTAGTCGTCTAACTTCATTTTTAGTAGATTAAGTTGTTTCTGTCTTGAAGTCTAGATTTTTGGCAGTAGGCTCTTAGTCGACTAACTTACTTCTTAGTTGATTAAGTTGTTTCTATCTCTCAATCCTCTTGAGCCTGCCAACTTCTAATTTAAATTTTAGCTAACCAACACCCTTCATTATCCAACTAAGAGGTTTCTGTTTTGTTGATCAATTGTGGCTCCTTATTCATATAGTTTTTGATATGTGGCTTTGAATGATTGATTTATTCTTGGCATACAATTTTTGTCCTGCATACTCAAGTAGAGATATTAGACACAAACGAGTGGGAATGTTTTATTATCATCAAAAACTAATGGAGCCAACATATATATTGTCATTTAATGCATACTTAATCGTATAGCTATATGTGATAGAGGTTTTCCTTCATGTTAGTGCAATAATAAGAAGTTATTAAGTACTAATTGGATGAAGCCTATAGAACATAAAGGCTTTGCAAGAGAATTGTAAAGTTGTTATAATTATGAGATCACTATGCATTAAAGCCATGTTCCTAAAATTATTCTTGGTCATTGTATTGTCAAGACAGCGCATTGACAATGCTCAAAGACTAGTACATGTTAAGCTTTCTTACTTGAGAAGTAAGCAATCGATATCATAGATTGAAGTATATGAGATACTTGAGGATAACATGTAGATGATTGTTAAAGAACAAGTTCATTGAACATGATCTGCTATGAGAACTCCATTTGGTAGTTTAATTAAGTGCTTATGGAATATGTTCTCATGTGATAGTCATGCAACTAGTCCTCAGACTTGAGACACAAGGTCATCTTGTATGAGGAATGACATACTTTGATTTCATCTCTACAGGTTTGGAGGCAACCAGATGCCTAAACATGGTGTTTTTTGGTATGCCATGAAGCATGCAAAGGTGAATAAGTTGTCAAAAAAAGATTCATAACCTTAAGTGATATGATGGGATGTATCTCACTTATCTCAATTCTTGATTAACTTGTATAAAGTCTTTGACCAAAGTATGATGAATTTGAGGAAAGTTAGTTTCCTAAATTCATAAGGTTTGTTATGAATTATCTTATGAATTATGAGAACTAATATGGAATGTTATAAGTAGACACTGAGCCACTCTTTATGACATATCCGAGATATTTGATGAAAGGACTGTATTGCACTGAGAGACTTATAACTAAAGGGTTTTGTCAAATTCTTTAATTGACTCTCTAACATTTGGGTGGGCATGATGTATTGCTAGATATCACTCATGATCTATAAATATAAATCAATTATCAAATTGATATTTGATTAGGATTTATATTTATTGCCAACATGTTAGAAGCCTAATGGACCACACACATTAAGTGACATGATTGGGATTAGATAATGATAATTAATTAAGTTGGACTTAATGGAAAAAGATAAAAATAAAGTGAAAAATTAATTAAGTTCACAACGACTTAATTAAATTAAAATGCAACTATTGTATTGAGGGTTACAACTTAATTTGGCTATATAAATATGTTATGTTAGCAAACTAAATGTCAAGCCCAGCTCTAAATTATCTACCATGTTACACATGAGACTGATAGAGTGATTATATATTTGAACAGGCCCGGAAGAATATTTAAAAGTCAGTATTGTGCTTAGAAGTACAAGTAAGTCGATTTATACCTCGAACTAATTAAAATAGGGATTTTAAGGTGAAATTGGGAATTTCACAATCCAGAGATAACCTAATATGCTGATTCAGAGTTTGAGGGCCGATTTGGAGTCAAACGGGAAAATTGACCGATTAGGGGTAAAATGATCATTTTGCCACCTAAAAATTTAATTTGGGTATTTGATGAAATTTTTGACTAAGATTGATCATATGAAGTATAATATGAGGTTTAGCAGTGAAAAAAATTTTAATTCTCGATGTTTTTGGAGTATAGGGGTAAAAACGGTAATTTTATCACCCCGGGGGCAAATCGATAAATTTTCACCCTCGACACTTGTCAAGATCAAGGGATTTTATTCATCATGAAAATGGATAAACATGAGAAATGTGTGATGGAGAATTAAAGAATTAAAAGTCAAATATTTAAAATTTAAACAAATAAGGAAATGCCATGTGTCATACTTTTATTATTTTATTGTTTCTTTATAAAAAGGCATGAAAACCTACCCATTTCTCCCATAGTGAACGGCCAAAGCAGAAGAGAAGAGAAACCAAGGAAGAACAAACCCTAGGTGGGGAAAATCAAAGAAAAAGTGTTGGAATTCAAGGATTTGATCAAGCAAAGGTAAAATTTCTTTGATTTTGCTAGTGATTTACCTTGCCCATGCATTTCACCTTAATTTTCATGGTTGGATTGTTTGTTTTCATGGGGAAATCATGGCTGGCCAAATGGGTTTGGTGAGAGAAATGATGTTGGAATTATTTGATTTTGAGTTATGTTGGTGTTTAGAGTTAGTTAAGCATGTTTAGAAACAAAACAACAAGAAAAGAATCCATTTTCCCCATGAACCTTCAATGGCCGAACCCTATGTGAAGTGCAGGAGTAATGAATTGATTTTGTGATCAAGTGAATTGGTTGAAAAATTGATGAAATGATGATTTATGGTGAGAAAATGGAATGGGAAAATTTTTAGTGATAGTGCTCCACAATGGCCGAAATCTTCAAGAAGAATTGTGAGGGTTGTTAGGCTGAATTTTAGATTATTGGAACTGTATTTAGTGAATTGAAATATTAGAAATGAAATGGAGCAATTTGGAGCCAAATCGAACACAATTGTCATTTAATTGGGTAATAGGCCGAATTAGGTCAGCACCGCATTTAAGCGATAGTCGGATAAGTTGCATATCATATCATGCATATACACCGAGCCTGAATTGATTTTATAATGGTCAAGCATTGATGTGGTGAATTATGTATTGTACATTGTGGATAGGTGGTGAGTAAATTACACTAGTAAAAGTATAGAGATTGTGCTTGGAGACTAGGATTAGGAGTACATCGACTCCTAGAACTGTGAGTAAACTTACTATCGTCTTAATTATCTGGAGTAGTTTTTATTAAATTTTGAGATTTTATGGTAAAATGGGTTTAAATGGTAAATTGTTATGCTTTTTGAATAAATGTGATTTTATAAAATGATTTTATAAATTTTTAGAAATTAAATGATGATTTTGGAAAAATAGAGTAATTGGAGATTGTTTATTTGTTGGGATATAAATTGTGTTTAAATTGAATGGCTTATGACAATATATGAGCATGAATGGCTAAACTGATTTCTAGTGTTAGAATTATTTGTACTGAGTATTTAGCCTTGAGAGGCTAGGTTACGATAAATTGCCATGTCATGTAGAAAAAGATTTTATAAATCAGGTGGTAGATAAAATAATCCATAATCCCTGCATGGAGGTTCTGTGGACCAGCCTAAGAGAGAGGGCATAGAATCAGATATACCTTACCTCAATCGGAGAGCCGTGTGGAGGGTGTCTCTGCACATAAAGATTTGAGTGCACTTCACGTGGACCATCGCGTGAGAGTGAGACTCAGCCAATGCCAAGGCATGGCTAGATTTTCAAATGTAAAAATATGTTCACATGTGTACTACATTGAACAGCCTTAGAGGTCTCGATCAGATGCCTAGGCCAAGGCATCCTCGGGAATGATTTTGGTAGGAGCCAAGTTTTGTGAAATGCATAAGCCAAGTTGATTATTTGAGTAAATTGATTATTGATGTTATGAAAAACATACTGGAATGGAATATCTTACTTGTCTCCATTTACTCGCCTTTAGATAGTTTAGATGGTGTCTGTTTACTCACTGGGATTTTATAATCTCACCACCCTTATTTCCTCACATTTCAAGGTCGGGGAATTCCATAGTTAGCTGACTTTGACAAGGACTTTCATTTGGACTTGAATTGGCAAAAGCTGTAGGTTTTCAGCTTCCGATGCATTTTGGTTAGATGTGGGTCCATGTGATGCTGTAAAAGTAATTTTATGTTTTGGTTATTTGCTTTATAGTATATATGAATATAATTAACTTTTACGCTATAAGAGTTATTTACCGATAGCTTTATAAAAATTATTTTATAAGAAAATAGTTTATTTTATTGAATATTTTTATTATATTCAAATGGTCAAATTTTCACTTTAAATGAACGTTTTAGATAGTTAATTTGTTTTTAAATCACTAAATATATATTTTCTACTTACCTACTACATTTTTAGCAAGCTTTGAGATTTTCGACGAAAAATGATGAAAATGCCCTTGTGAGCCAGAAAACAATATGTTATGTTCTGATTTGGAAATGACTCGTAATCCTTCGAATTGCGATATTTAATAACTATTGCTCACCGGGGAAGTGCAAAAGCTAATACGAGAGCCTTGCGAGGTTTCGATCGGCATTCGAGGTGAAAAATGTCTGTCGAGACTTCGTGGCGGTTGTCACGGGCCCGATGAGGAGTTCTGGGTCATGACACTAAAACTGTAAGCCTCTAGTTACTTCTTAGCTATTTCATAAAATAAGAAAAGAAAAATAGTTTTCTTTGTCTGACAAAAATAAGATTCGGTAAGAATTTTTAGTTTTTTTATTTAGAAACAAAACTTGCTAACACAAGTAAAAATCTTACCTTTGAGAAGGTCTTATTCGGTCACTGTGTGGATTATTGTTAGAGGCTAAGCACTTGGGTGGCTAAAGATTTGATAAATCCTAAAGGTGAAGAAGCAAAGATTTCGGTTGCAAGATTTTAGACTGTCTTATTCTCTTTTCGAGTTTTTTTTGTTCCATCACAAGCCTTTTGGATTTAGTTGGCTCTTGATTATGATATCTTGAGTAAGGTATGTAATCTTAAACTTATGAGTGTTCATAATTAATTTGAAAGTTACATGAAAAATACAAACATTGATCCTGTAGGATTCGGCTATTTCTTTGATTAAATGCTTTCTTATTATTCCGCTGCGTTATATTTTTAATTTCTTGATTTTTTCTAATTTGAGCATGTGGTCGAATCCCAACAATGACAATCTTTATGGACTCTGCAATTTTGTGCTTCGACTTATTGCCTTCGTTTTGGAAGTGAAAAATTTTGGTGTTTATTTATTGCATTTTCTTTTTGTTAATTTTCACTATCTTATTTGTTAGTTTTAAAATTTAACAATGTTTTGATTAGATAAAATTAATTTGATTAAGATTTGTACACAAGCATTTGAAAATGATTTGATTTACTTTATTAAATCCCTAAGGTCTTAGAAAATGTTTAACAAGTTTTTAACATTTAGAAGAAATCAAAATCCTTCAAAACATTGAGTTTTCAGCTATGAGGATAAACATCCTTATGATGAGTGGTCAATCCTAGACGGAAATAGAAAGCAAACATGGCTTCTGGACAAGGATCGACATCCCTAACAAAAAAGCTCGATTATATGCACATAAAATGAAGAAAAAAGCAACTAGAAGCATTCAGAATTGACTTCCCATGACAAGGAAAGTACTAGAAGCTCAAATGATCGACATTTAACAAGGAAAGCTCGATCCTAGAAAGAAATAGAAATGAAGTGAAGTTATTGGATGTTTGGAGAATCGACCTTCATAATCCAAAGCTCGATCCTTGAAGAAGAAAGACAGAAACAATTCAAACATGTGGCTCTAGGATCGACAACAACATTTAAAGGCTCGATCTTATAATGTAAATCAAAGAAGAAATTCGAATCAGGATAAACATCCTCAAACACCAAGCTCGACCATAAAGTTGCAGCAAACTAGCATTCAATGCTCCCAACGACTAATTTCTACCTCATTTAGACTCCGATGGCTCTAATTGATAAAGAGGCTATAAAAGGAAGCGTCCCACTATTTGTCGGATAAACCACATAAGTGTACGTATCATAAACCAGTAATATAATGAAAGTAAAGTTCATTCCCACAGAGAATTGTCCTTAATCTACTACTATTCTTGCCAAGTTCTAAAATTGACACAATCTAATCTTATTCAAACAACCAAAATTAAAGATACTGAAAATTAAAGACAACTAAAATTAAACTGAAACTAAAAACAAGAAGTAGAGCAAAAATAACTATAATCAATTAACCAAAAGTTTAGAATCACAATATCCCTTAAATGTTTCATTTGAATTTCTTCTATTCTCTCTTTACTTACAAAATAGGCCTGAGTTGTTAACTTATAGATTAATTTATTTATAAGTTTTTGTTGAGTTTCTTATAAAAATATCTATCTCAACCAATTAACTATATGTCTATGCAAATTGAAATTAAGAAAGATTCATTAAGAATAGACTCTAATTTTGGCTACATATGACATGTATGTGTATGTCTACCCTACATGTGAATCAAATCAATCATCTCATATAATTGATATTGAACATATTGTTAGCTTTAAAATTATTATAGTTTTGATTATAACAAAATGATCAAATTTTCTTGAACATTATTTGAGTAATCTTTGACAATTTCTTGAAATGATTTAACTCCCATACATTTGTTCTTACATAGATACAAGCTTGACTCTTGAAGTTATTGAACTATATCTATAAGCTTGTATGACTTAAGTATATGAGTGTTTATGATTCCTATTCATTAAAGTCTGATTTAAAGATTAAAGGAAAATCTAGATGCACTCATTAAAGGGGAGTTTTGAATATCTTTTTTAATGATGGCAAAAAAAAAAAAAAGAGAAGGAAAACTAAGTTAAATTGAATGTGATAGGTTTTCATGTTTAATTTATGTGTGTGATGCTTAGTTATGATTTTATTGAATATTATGTGCTAGTTATTATGGATGTTCAATATATCTTGCTTAGCTACTGTGGGCATTGTATATCTTGTTTAGCTATTATGGGTATTATAAATATTTTATTGCAAATATTTAAAGAAAACTAGATGCATTGACTAAGGGGGAGCACCTCATTATGCATAAAAATTTGAAGCATTTGATATTGAACGTAAACATTACATTCTTAATCTTGGAGTGTATTGTGATCATAAAAAATAAGAGATAGAGAATGTTGACTCTATATGTTTTTTATGATAGCAAAATATTCCCATTCATTGATGTCTAATATCTCTACTTGAGTATGCAGGACAAAAATTGTATGCCAAGAATAAATAAATCATTCATAGGCACACATAAAAAATTATATGAATAAGGGAGCTACAATTGATCAACAAAATAGAACCCTTTTAGTTGGATAATGAAGGGTATTAGTCAGCTAAAATTCAAATTAGAAGTTGGCGAGCTCAAGAGCATTGAAAGACAGAGAAGACTTAGTCGACCAAGAACTAAGTTAGTCGACTAAGAGCCTACTGCCAGAAATCTGGACTTCAAGACAGAAACAACTTAATCGACTAAGAAGGAAGTTAGTCGACTAACTGCTCACTGCTAGAAACTAGGATCAAAAGACAGAAACAACTTAGTCGACTAAGAGCGCAGTTAGTCAACTAAGATCATTATGTTAGAAAATTTGAATTGAGCACTAGAAGATAAAGTAACGGCTAGAAATGGCTAGTTTCTATCTCCAATGGCCAAATTTGATTTTGCAAGTATTTAAAGCCTCTCCAACAGTAAAAAACAAGAGAGAGAAGTGATCCAAAGTGATTTTGAGCTTTGAAGACCATAAACCTTCTCTTTTCACTTGTTTTTCACTCCTATCATTTGAAAAAGTGTTTGAGCTTAGCTTTGTACATCTTAGATCAGTTAGGTGATCAATTGTTCGTCATTTTTTCTTCATTTCTTGATTACTTAGAGTGTGCAAGGTACTCTAAGGGGTTGATCAAGCTTGGGTTAGCTTGGTTGTTGTGGTAGGTTCTAGCTTAGCCTTAGAAAAGTTAGTTTTGGGTTTTGGTTGATCTCGTGAAAAACCATTGTTGTAGGTTGTGGTTGAGTCTTTGAAAAACCACTTTGGTTTTGGTTGAGCCCGTGAAAAACCATTGTGAAAGGTTGTAGTTGAGCCTTTGAAAAACCACTTTGGGTTTTAGTTGATCCCGATAGAAATTATTGTGAAAGGTTTTGGCTAAGCCAAGTAAAAGCCATTGTAAAGCTTGGTGAAAGCTTGTGAATTTCACCAGTTCATAGTGGATTGATTTAGAAAATTCTTGATTGAACAATCAAGGTAGTGGATGTAGATCTTGGACCGAACCACAATAAATTCCTACGCATTGTTTACTCTGTTTTTCTTTTTATTACTTTTCAAATTAGTTCCTTATCTTGCCAAGAGCCAAAAAGTGCTATTCACACCCCCTCTAGCACATTTATTTGGGACCAACACATATGCTGTTTCATCCATGACTTACTCTAAACTCCCACTTTCAGTTTTGTTTAGGTTTCCAAATCAATCTAATTGGTGATCAAGTAATCAAAAGCATTAAAAACAAGATTAAAATAAACAACTCAAATATTATCAATCCTAAGGAAAAAAGAATATAAAAAACTCAAAATATGCATTGGGTTCAATTGTGATTCTAGATTAAAAACTTAGTTCAACATAATGTACGTAAAATATCATCCAAGAAAGTATAAACACTAAAACCTAACCAAGAAAGTATAAAGAAAACTAAAGAAGAAAAAAACTCCAAGGTTTGTCAATTCTTTGATCTAAAATTCCTCTAAATTCCTTGCCTTTTTGCTAACATCAATGCCTCTTTTTCTTCAGAAAACTCTTGCTTAATTATTGGTTTTTTTCTCTCTCTTTAGTCTCCCTTTTTACATGCTTCTAAAGGAAGGATTAAATAGGGCTCATGCTCATGTCAAAATAGAAGTTTGATGGCATGAGAACTTTTTTCCCTTTGCAAATGTTGCTATTTATGATTATTATTATTTCAAAATTCCTCTTCGGGCCCTATAGTGTTGTGCACTTGGTGCGGTGTTGAAGTTTTTTCACGTTTAATGCATCTTTATGGATCGAGATGTCACGGCACCCAAGGCTCTGCCTTGCTCACCTTGTTCTATTTCACTACTTTGACTTCAACATGATTTTTGACCTTCTTCAAAGCTGAACTGGGCAAAGTGTTAAAATTGTAAATTGTAGCTCTATCTCTTAGCTTTTTAATAGTTTAAGAAACACATCAATTGGACTTATTTAGTGAAAAATATGCTTGAAATACCAACACATGTGTAGTTGAAGTTTGAACCTAAAATGCATCTCCTTCACAAAACAGATCCTCTTTTCAAAGCACACCCTACCAAACCGATAGACTAACTTAACTAATAACTAAACTTAAAGCAAAATATCATAAAATAACTTAGACAACTGAACTCAATATAATTAAATTAAATTAAATAAATGATTGAAAATAACTAATACTTAACTTAATTCTCAAGAACTTAGACAAAATCACAAAAAATTGTGACCTAATAACTTTGTAAAATAGAGCTATCACCCACTCATTTTGAACAAAAAGAAGACTCTAAAAATCATTCAAACACTTGAGAAAAGCTCCAAGATCATTCACTCTCTTCTAATACCTGATTTAAGTTTTTTTTTAAGAATTCATTGTATTGAAATTTATGATATTCTTGTACCCATCTGTTTCAAGCTTAAACACTTTGCTTGAGTGATTATACCTTAACCCAAATAAAAGGTACAAAGGTTGTGCTTGATCTATAAAAAGCATTGTGTTGAGAGGTTTTGCGTGATCCTTGAAAGGCATTGTAAATGTTATTATTGAGCCTTAAAAAGTATTGTTTTGTTCATAGTAGATTTAAAATTCCATGGTGAGCTAAGGGAAAAGATGTAAGCAAGGAGGTTAAACCTTTATAAAATGTTGTGTCTTTGATTTTCATTTTCTCTACACTTAGCATTTTAATCTTGTTTTAAAAGGAAAATCAATTTTCACTAAAATTCCAAAAATTTTTCAAAAAGACCAATTCACCCCCTCTTCGACTTATTCATTTGAGCTTATTACACTAACAGTTGGTATTAAAGCTGTCACATCCCATTTTGTGGTGGAATATGACCGACGTATGGACCCAGATGGGTATAACTCGCTAGGCCTAAGCAAAACTCATTCCATTCATTCACTAACCATTCATAATCATGTGTGAAAGCATACATCCAATCATCCATAAGCATACATTGTAATCACATGCATGCAACCACAGACAACTTTTTGCTTGAGAACATTTTTCAAGTTTTAGTACTTTTCAAAAGGGCTTAGTCTAGTGAGTTTGATTTGCATCTAAGTTGCACCATAGTGACAGATTTTTAGTCATTTGTAATGTATGCAAACCTACTTGAATAGATAAAGCAATTGATAAATAATATGCATAAACTATTTAAAACAAGGTTTAAAATTTTAAATAGTACTCTCACTATTTTCTACAAGATGATAACCTTCCATATCACCTCGAGAGATCTCTAAGATTCTGTTAGTGGGCTAGGATCCCATCCATCTAGTCATGGTTTTAATTGTGCTCAACAAACCATGATAGGTGGATTAGGCAAGTAACTAAGCTTACCAATTGTATCTTTATACAACTCCTAGATCAGCTAGGTGATAACACATTGCTTAAACATGTCATATATGTTTTACATAGCCTATGCCTCTAGTTCCATAATAATCAAGTTTCTGAGCATCTAGATTTTATGAAACTAGTTGAGTAAGACCCATCAATAGCTCAAACATACTTATGTAAAAGTGTGACTTTGGGTGTGCTCAACAAATCTCTGATTAAAAGAGCAGCTAGGTTATCTTGCTACACGGTGGAAGGCAACTTAATCATGCACGGCATGTGACTCAATACTTACCAAGGGATTTTGTTATTTGTTTTTATTAAGGTCTTATCCTGGTATGCATATCATTTATTAATTGTATAAAATAAATCTATCACATGCAAACTACTTTGGATGATTATGGACTTTAACTATACTAATTTCCCTAAGTCATCAAAGGAAACTAGCTTGGCCAAACCTAGGGGATCTCATATAAGAATCTTCAAAATCTGCTTGTAATCTCCTTGTCCTCCTTGGTGCCTTAGGTCTTCATCATCAATTTTTTCAAAATTCAATATCTAATCTATCCTAATTCTAATTACATTTGAATGTAGAAACCTTAAGTTGCATTCGAGGGGAGTAAGATGAGGAAAGAATTTACAAACCGAGATAAAGAGACAATGCAAGACATGTAGGTCCTATTTAAAAAATATCAAAAACATATATTCAATCATACCACAATCATATTGGGCTTAAGTCCGTAATCATCCACATACATGCATCAATATGTGTGTACATATATATATATATATGTTGTTGATTTCTCACGCAAGTGCACGTTATCGTTAACAAGTAATATAGTAATGAAGTAGAGTATCGTTCCCACGGAGAATTGTTTAATTCCTACTATTAACTACTAAAATTATAACACCATAATTTTATCAAAACAATTAAAATAAAAAAAGAAAAATTAAAACTAATAAACTAAAACTAAAATTAAATAGTAAATAAAACTCACTTAACTACCAGACTTAAGATTATGATATCCCTCAATACTTCATTTGATTATTGTCTCTTTCTCTCTTAACTCAGTTTAATGGATTAAGTTACTAATCTGGAGTTCTAAATTATTTACAAGTCTTTGTTGAGTTTCTCATAAAAATACCTCTCTCAATTAATTTATTATATGTCTATGCAAATTAAATTGAACAAAGATTCATTAAGTTTGTGCTCTAACTTTGGTTATGTATGGCTTATAAGTGTATGTCTACCCTATATGTAAATCAAACCACCTAATCAACTAAGTTCATTCAATCATACGCTATTCTATTCAAGGTCTACCTAAATCTCCTTCGTCAAGGTTTAACCTAAGTTTTCAATTCAATCTAACTGGTGATCAAGCAATTAGAAGCATGAAGAACAAAATAAAATAAACAACTTAAATCCGTAAAACATAAGCAAAAGAGATATAAATAAATCAGACTACATATTGAGTTCAATCATAATCTTACATTAAAAACTTAGTTCCCCAGCAAGTCACACATCATCATCAAATTAAATTTAAACAATGAAAACAAACTAAGAAAATAAAAGAATAATAAAAAAGATAAAACTCAAGAATTATAATCTTGATGGTCCAAGTCTTCTTGAATCCTTCACATTCCTCTCAACTTCAATGACTTTGCAACTTGACTCTCAGCTTTCCACCATCTCAATGATTTCTTATAATTTCCTCAAAAGTATGTCTATCAATCATTAACTTAAGGGAAAATATAGGCATCATTTAAATTCATGTATCAATTCTAATGCAAGTACATTTTTGAATGGATTTTTGTGTGTGTAATCTGTTACCAAGAATATCATGATATCCGGATGAGTTTATGCCAACACAAAATTTAAATTAGTACTAGATTTTCATAAGTTTACTTTTCATCTCTCTCTCCACTAATGTAGACTAATACAAAGCTAGGGATCAATAGGACTTTATAAAGGTTGTAATGTATGGCTAGGGTCAAGGTAGGATACAAAATAATAATGTGGCTCAAATCACCCTAAGCACATAATTATTTTAGGACGTTATAGAGCTCTATTCTCCTTGTTCTAGTACACATTTTCTTCCACATTTAAACTTTTTTTCCTTTCAACATATTCTTTTTTTCACAATTTCACAATTTCACACCCCCAAACTTATTTTCTTTGTATTGTAAGTAGTGGGGTTTTTAATATCTTGAATTTTTTTTTTCACATCAACATCACCTTTCGACCTTTTTCAACATTTAGCTCAATTTATATTTCCTAAAACAATATACATGCTTAGGAGTGACGGTTGCAAAATTGAAAATTTTATTTTAAGGCTAAGCTCATTATTATGTATTTAAACAAAGAAAATGGAAATTAAGCTCAAAGGGGCATACTAGGGACAAAAATTTAATAAGATTGGCTTTTTAAGCTCAAACGGTCCAAAAGTTGGTCCCAAATAAATGTGCTAGAGGGGGGGTGAATAACACTTTTTGGCTCTGGGGAAGATGAGGAGCTAATTTAAAAAGCAATGAAAATAAAAATAGAGTAAACAATGTGTAGCAATTTATAGTAGTTCGGTCCAAGACTTACATCTATTACCTTGATTGTTTAACCAAGGATTTTCCAAATCAATCCACTATGAACCGGTGAAATTCAAAAGCTTTCACCAAGCTTTACAATGGCTTTTACTCGACTTATCCAAAACCTTTCACAATGGTTTTTACCGGGATCAACCAAAACCTAAAGTGGTTTTTCAAAGGCTCAAACTTTCACAATGGTTTTTCATGGGCTCAACCAAAACCCAAAGTGGTTTTTCAAAAGCGCAACCACAACCTACAACAATGGTTTTTCACGGGATCAACGAAAACCCAAAACTAACTTTTCTAAGGCTAAGTTAAAACCTACCATAACAACCAAGCTAACCCAAGCTTGATCAACCCCTTAGAGTGCCTTGCACGCTCTAAGTAATCAAGAAATGAAGAAAAGATCAAATACAATTGATTACCTAGTTGATCTAAGATGTACAAAGCTAAGCTCAAACACTTTTTCAAAGGATGGGAGTGAAATACAAGTGTAAAGAGAAGGTTTTTAGTCTTCTAAGCTCAAAATCACTATGGATGGCTTCTCTCTTTTGTTTTTGATTGTTGAAGAGGCTTTAAATACTTGCAAAATCAATTTTGGCTATTGGAGACAGAAACTAGCCATTTCTAGCCATTATTTTGTCTTATAGTGCTTAATTCAAATTTTCTAGCAAAATGATCTTAGTCGACTAACTGTGTTCTTAGTCAACTAAGTTGTCTCTGTCTTTTGATCCCAATTTTTGACAATGAGCTCTTAGTCGACTAACTTCCTTCTTAGTCGATTAAGTTGTTTCTATCTTGAAGTCGAGATTTTTGGCAATAGGCTCTTAGTCAACTAACTTACTTTTTGGTCGATTAAGTCTTCTCTGTTTTTGAACCAGCCATCTTCATTTTTGAGTTATTAATTTATTATTGACATACATTTTGTCCTGCATGCTCAAGTAGTAGAGTTAGACATAAATGAATGGGAATGTTTTATTATCATCAAAAACTTATGGAGACAACAATCTTCCTTTTTTTTTTTGGATGATGACAAAACATTCCTTGATTAATAGCAGTGTCTATTAGCTCTTTTTGTTCTGCACAAGATGAGGAATTTCTCCCCTTGAGTGTGTGCTCCCCCTTTAATGAATGAGAATCATAAGCACTCATACATCTAAGTCATACAAGCTTATAGATATAGTTCAATACCTTCAAGAGTCAAGCTTGTGTCTATAGAAGAACAAATGTATGGAAGTTAAATCATTTCAAGAAATTGTCAAAGATTACTCAAATAATGTTCAAGCAAATTAGATCATTTTGTCATAATCAAAACTATAATAATTTTAAAGCTAACAATCTCCCCTTTTTTTATATGATAAAACTATGAGCATAATTTGCTTTTGAAATGATTTTAAAATCTCCCCCTCAACATATGCATAAAATTAAATTTGCTCATAAACCTTCTCCCCCTTTTTGTTATGTCAAAAATGTTAAGAAGAGTGAGCATTAAACACTTAAGCTCAAGAAATAATGGTTAGCAAAATCCATCAAGAATATAAGCATGAAGACCATGAATATATAACCATAAAGTCACCAAGTCATCATATATATGCACTTAACCACATGAATATATACTATGAGCAAAATGTGTGCATAACGATTATGAAGTCCAACAAAAATGATCATAAAGATGTTTAATAAGCACATAAGCCATGTTTGAACTCCAATACCAAGTGTTAAAGCTCAATATACCAATTGATAGATATACATAAAATCTCCCTTTTTGTAAAAACACAATATCAATTATGAGAGATGAAATCATTTTAAAGCTCATTATATCAATTGGTAAAGCACTAGTCAAGACTACCGGTATCACTAAGCCTTCCAAGCATATCAACTTCAAAGCTTAAAACATTTAAGAAAGATATGATCAATTTAAAGCTCAAGAGAGAAGAGACAATTATAAAGCTTGATGCTAATTTTAAAGCTAGACACTAATTGAGAAAACTTAAGGCTTGATACCAATTATGCATTTCAACATTCAAGTTTAAGTGAGAAGCAATATAAGGCACAATATCTATTTTGGTGTTTAGAAAGTTGTTACCGGTAACAAAGAACACCAAATGTGGAATCTCACCAAACCTTGTTGTTGAAGATCTTAATTCCTTATGATATCAAGGACCATGATTGGCTCCCCCTTAAGAAATCATAAGCTCAACACAAATTGTTAGAGATCCTCAATAGATCAAGCATTAGGAGAGAAATCATGAGCCTATAATAAATGAGCATTCAAATGGATATTCAATATATTTTCTTAATACTCAAGTATTCATGAAACTAAAAAAGTATGAGCATTTGAATAGATGTTCAACATATGCATCAAATACTCACAGTTCAAGAAATATTTGCAAAATAGTTCCTAGGCATGTCTAAGATATCATTAGTTTTCAAGCATCATTCTCCATTATCATCAAGTGTTATCAATCATCATCAAGCATTCATTATTTATTCTCAATATCAATCAACCAAGCAGTATTAATCAAGCATTTCTAGGAAATTTTCTAAAAATAACAACTCAAGGAGAAATTAAAAAATATCATCATTAAGCATTTTTAGCAAGTATTCTTCCAAATCAATTTCAAGCAATTATTCATCCAAGTCAATTTGAAGCAAGCCTTGCAAGATGTATTCTCCAAATTATATATGAAATTGTCAATTCAAGGAGAACTTTCACAAAAGGCATATCATTATTAATGAAGCATGACTAAAGCATTTTGCATTTATTGCAATCATGTATGAAAGTTATGATCAAATAAACACAAACATGATTACAAGAAATAGCATGGCTATCTTCCTTAATCATGATTCAATTTTGTTCATCAAAATGCAAGCATGAGTTCAATATAGACATATACCCATTGAAAAAATATGCAACCATTGAAGTTCAAGATACATGCAATTTCTCAAAAATTCATGATTCATGAGTGATATCAATTGTTATAGAATATTGACAGTAAAGTACTCAACTCATGAATGTATTCAACGTGAACATTCAATCATCAATGAATACCAATTATCAAGATTCAAGAAAGAGATATTTAATCAAAGCACGTTAGGCATTCATTGCTAACTAAAGCTATAGGCCATATTTTATTTGACATGTCATGTTGTTTATGGTGACCTATAAGCTAAAGTAGTTAGATGCACACAAAACCTTTAGATTATGTAAACGTTAAGGCTCAATGAAGACATAGTTAACATTTAAAGGCATATTCAAAATAAATTTCAACTATGTCAACTCACAATATATGCCGTGATCAAACTTGACAATTAAATTCATATTCAAATGCATAGCTCAAGTCAGGTTTTAGACTTCAAACCTTAAGGTCAAGCATAAAGAAAAATCATATAAGCATGTGTCTTGACCAATATAGTAGATGAACCAAGAATAGTTTCATTAAGTTCAATGAGTTCATCCTAATTGAGTTTGTATGCATAATCAAGAAATCTATTTTGAAATAATCATTTGAGCACAAACATAAAATATATTTCAAGAATTGTTCCTAGACTAGCATTTGAACATTTCAATTTTCATGAGAAGATATTTTCTATATGCTCATGAAAATCCAATCGGATTAACAAATTCAAGCATTGATGAACAATTTCTCATATTTCTATTTTGTCATTGTAAATACATGAGAATTTATGGAATCAATATGAGTGTCATGCTTGGGAATAGATAGATTTTTGTCATCAAAAAGGATTTCCCATTTTTCAGCAAGTTTTGCAATTTTAGGAACATGTACTTGCACCAAATGATCATGAAAGTATTCATAATGCATGTTTTTAAAAGTCAAGAATCATCTTTGAAAAGGAAATTCAGAGAAGAAAATATTGGAATGGACAAGAAGTAAAGTAAAAATATATTTTGGAACACAAAACCTGTCCATTTTAGCTTTAAAGCACTTTAGAGTCGACTCCTTATCCCTTAGGTCCACTTTTTATCATTCTAGCAGCATTTGCATTTTGTTCTTCAATAGTCGACTAGCTATGCTAAGGAGTCAATTATGCTAGATTCTTGCACATTGAAAAGCTAGAAAAAGGTGCAAAACATGTAATGTTCCAAGGTATAATTATCTAAAAACATGGATTTGTGTGAGAACAATTTAGAATTTCATTTCAACCATGTTTGGAACATTATTTTGGACATGTATGATCAAAGATTCTTCAAGAAAAACATGTGAACTCAAATTTTGGCTTTTATTGCTTATTGTTCACAAGTGCTAAAAAGTTGAAATGCTCATTTGAAGAATCACGTCTCTAATATGCTCAAACTTATTCAATTTACATCATGATGCGTGACTATGACTTATAACATGTACAACAAGCATTTAAACAATGTTTAAGCATAATAAGTATCAAATTTAGCATTTTCAACAATTTTTCAATTTATGGACAAAAATACCCTAAGGTTATTCAAGCAATCATTTGCAAAAAGAATAAGATATAATGACATTTTCAACACAAGGTATACTTGTTCAAGTTATATATCATTGAAATCATTGTAATCTCAAGGATGTCAAACATTACAAATAGATATGTTCTTTTGCTTGAAAAATGCCATTAATTCCAAATTATCACATTCAAGATCATGCTTAAGAAATCCCTTTCAATCAATTTCATAAATCATGAGAGAAATATCAAGCAAAATGGGATTTATGCAATTCATATATCAAATCAAGTTTTCTCAACCATGCTATCATTAGAAACAAAAAATTAATAAATCATTTTCAATAAAGGAGGATAAAAAGATTTTGTAAGAAAATCAATTGGTAAAGATTTAATCTTGCTTTACAAACTTTTCAACTTGAAACATTCAAGATTAGACATGCTTTGTGAAAAATCATGAGCTCAATATTACTCAATTTTGTTCAATTATGCTTTAAATGATTTATGAAATGTGTAATGAGCATAATGAATCATGTTTATGCATGTCAAGGGTCATTTGCAAATATCTCACAATTATGTTCCAAAAATGCCCTTATGACCATTCAAGCTTACAAGCAAATATGCACATCCAATAAGAACAAGTCATAAGTATTTTTCATTATGAAACAAACTTGTTCAATTCATATATCATTCTAAACTTAAAGGATGGCAACATTTTTCTCATATAAGCTCATTTTGCTTCAAAAGTACTAATTAAAGTAGTCAAAACTTTCAAGCTCATTATCAACCATCTTGAACTATTCAAACAAGTTGTAGAATGCAAATCAAGATTGTTCAAATGGTCAACTTATGTTCGGCATAAGGAAATCAAGGACAATTCCTTTAACTCAATTTTCCTTGTTTTAAGCTACTTGAACAAATGTGAGTGTAAGTCATCAAGTATGCTCATATTTCTATCACATTATCCAACCTTTTATGTTTTAAAATTATGCGCAAAAATCATTTTTCCTCAAAAAAGAAGTATGGAAACAATTTCATAAATCATGAGGAAATTTTATAGAAACAATTTTCTATAACCAATCAATCTTAAAAAAATAATTTTCTCAAAATAAGAATGATAATATATTCAATATCAAATATAAGTACATACTCAATCATTTGATTTTTACTTCCTTGCAACTTATAGTATGTATCATATGAAATCAAGTTGCATAGCCAAGATTGATTAATAAAGCTTAAAGAATTATGCACTTAATATTCAAGCAAGAATAGGCAACTAAAATTTTCAATGTAGCAAACAATTTTATAAACCAAGCCAAATGAATGAAACATTCAATAAATAAGCAATCAAGATTCTCATTAAAAAAATTTTAGCATAGAAATCACCCATTTTCTTTTACATGTGACTAGAGAGCATCCATTATTCAAGAATTGTTCCTCCTTATACTAGCACACCTACAAGAGACATTTTTCATTTGATCTTTGGTATCCAAATTGCTTTGGATCCTTGAAAGTTAGTCTCGTTGCATAAAGTTCCTTTTGGAACCCACACTTGTTTAATTTTATAAGGTAAACATTTTCTAATTGGATAAGTTTATGAACAATAACTATAAAATGTGCAATGATTGCCTTTAGTCATTTTGGAAGATGAGGAATTCATGAAAGCCTTTTGTTTCTCATTTAATAAATCTTCAAATTTTCTCTTCACATCAAAATTTCCTTTTTCCAAAATATCAATTTGCTTTTGGTAAGCATCAAAATCCTTTTTCAAATTTTCCTTTTCTTTTTCCAAGTCAATTTTTGCTTTCATCAAAAATTCATTTTCAACATTGAGTATGGAAATAGTTTTCTTGTGCGTCATATTCATTTTCTCAAACTCAAATGCTAAATCCTCAAAAGCATCATGCAATTCATCAAAAGCATATGAATTAAGTTCACAAGATGAAGACATTACCTTTATCTCTTAAAGAGCCATGAGGCCTAATTCAATTTGATTTGAGGATTCATCTTCACTTGATTCCTTGTCTGCATTTACCATGTTGTTTGTTGAGCATTAATTCTCACAAGAGTTGTCTTCCAATTCCATTTCTATCTTTGTTTCCCCATATAATTCTTCTAATTTTTGTCAAATTTCCTTAGCACTTTTGCACATGAACAGTTTACCATATTCTCTATAATCAAGTGCACAGATGAGAGTATGCATGGCCTTAGAGTTGATTTGTACTGTCACGACCCGGAACCCCCATCGGGCTCGTGACAACAGCCGCGACGTCTTGATGGGCACTCATTACTCCGAATGCCAATCGGAACCCCGCAAGGCTTAGCATCAGCTTTCGCATCTCCTCGGCGAGTGACAGTTATTAAATCTTGCATTTCAAGAAATCATAAGTCATTTCCAAATCAAAATCATAAAATATTATTTTTTGGCTCACAAGGGCATTTTCGTCATTTTTCTTCGATAATATCGAAACTCAATAAAAACATGGTGTAAAAGCTAAATATGTTCATACATATTTTAAATCAGATAACTAAAGTATAAAATTACTTTTACAATGACACGTGGGCCCCCAACTAACCAATAAGATGCGAGTTTGTGAACCTATAATTTTGACAATGCAAGGCTAACTAAAGTCCTTGATGCAATCGGCTATCTACTGGCTATTCCGAACCTGAAATGTGTGGAATTGAGGGTGGTGAGATTATAAAATCGCAGTGAGTAAACAGACACCATCTAAACTATCTAAAGGCGAGTAAATGGAGACAATTAAAAAATAATTAACTTCAGCAAATTTTTTTACATCACGAATATTCATTTCAACCAAATAATCAATATGGCTCGTGAATTACTCAAAACTTGGCTCATGCCAAATTCTGTACTCGGTGACACTTGGACCAGGGGTATCCAACCGAGCCCGCCAAGGTTGTTAAAAATTCATATTTCGCATAAATCATATTTTTATTTTGAAACATAGCCGTTCCTTGGCGTTGGCTGAGTCTCACTCTCACACGGTGGTCCACGTGAAGTGCACTCAAAAAGCCCACCTTAGGAGATACCCTACGCGCCTCTACGACCGAGGTGAGAATATAAAGGAGTTTATCGTGCCCCTCTAATAGGCTGGCCAACCCCCCAACACTACAGTAGCTAATCTTTTATCTACCACCTGATTTATAAAATCTTTTTCTGCATGACATGGCAATTTATCGCAACCTAGCCTCTCAAGGCTAAATACA
>NC_030854.1:18258698-18274805 GCF_000208745.1 Theobroma cacao | reverse complement strand
TGTCTACTCACTGGGATTTTATAATCTCACCCCTTCTTCCTATACATTTTTCAGGCTCAGAATAGGCAATAGACTGTCAATTGCATCGAGAAGTAAATTTCGGAGTTGCATCCTAGAAAGCAAGGTTATAGACTTAAACCTTCTCAGTTATTTGGGGGCTCACGTGTCATTGTAATTTAAATTGCATACTCTAGTTTTCTATATTATAGTATGTATAAATTTATTTTATTTTTATGTGCAGAAAATTAATTTTTTTTGATGTTTCAAAAATATACATATATATATATATATTGTTTTACATGAAAATAGATTATTTTAATTAATATTTTTAGTTTATTTTATTATTCAAAAAAAAAGAAAAGGAAGGAAAGAGAGAGGAATGGAAAAACTGGTACAAAAGCCTTGCGAGGTCTCGAAAGGCGTTCGGGGGAAGAATGTCTATCGAGGCTTCGCGGCGGTTGTCACGGGCTCGATGGGAGTTCCGGGTCGTGACACGTAGGCCCCTAACTAACTAATAAGATGCGAGTCTGTGAACCTATAATTTTGACAATGCAAGGCTAACTAAAGTCCTTGATGGAATCGGCTATCTACCGGCTATTCCGAATCTGAAATGTGTGGAATTGAGGGTGGTGAGATTATAAAATCCCAGTGAGTAAACAGACACCATCTAAACTATCTAAAGGCGAGTAAATGGAGACAATTTAAAAATAATTAACTTCAGCAAATTTTTTTACATCACGAATATTTATTTCAACCAAATAATCAATATGGCTTGTGAATTACTCAAAACTTGGCTCATGCCAAATTCTGTACTCGGTGACACCTAGACCAGGGGTATCCAACCGAGCCCACCAAGGCTGTTTAAAATTCATATTTTGCATAAATCATATTTTTATTTTGAAACATAGTCGTTCCTTGACGTTGCCTGAGTCTCACTCTCACGCGGTGGTCCACGTGAAGTGCACTCAAAAAGCCCACCTCAGGAGATACCCTACGCGCCTCTACGACCGAGGTGAGAATATAAAGGAGTTTACCGTGCCCCTTTAATAGGCTAGCCCACGGAACCCCCTACCACTGCAGTAGCTAATCTTTTATCTACCACCTGATTTCTAAAATCTTTTTTTGCATGACATGGCAATTTATCGCAACCTAGCCTCTCAAGGCTAAATAAATAGTACAAATAATTCTAACACCAAAATCAGTTTAGCCATTCATTCTCCTTTATTGTCATAAGCCATTCAATTTAAAATCATAAATTTACAACACAAGCAGGCAGTCCCCAATTACTCTATTTTCAAAACCAGTATTCGATTTTTCAAATAATTTATAAAATCATTTTATAAAATCACAATTTTTCTTAAAATATAGCAATTTACCATTTAAACCCATTTTTCATAAAATCACACAATTGTATAAAACTACTCTAGATAATTAAGACGATAATAAGTTTACTCACAGTTTCTGAAAACTAAATTCGGGTACTCCAACTATTACTCTTCGAGTGCGATTTCTTTGCCCTTGCCAGAGGATTCGCCACCTTGACAAATTGCACAATTAAGAGGTTTATTACTTTGGTACTAAACCAAAATAAACTAATTTATACTACTAGTGCATGATATGAAGTGCAAAATGTCTAAATTTTACCTAAATGAGATGTTAGCCTATTTCGATCTTTTACCCGATAAATCGATATACGCGTCCGTTTAAACTCCAAATTAATTTTTTTCAATTTCTATACCTCAATTGCACCCAAATTGACTTAATGTTCCCCAGTGTGGTGCAAATTATCAGTCTAGATAACAAATTACGAAAATACCCCTAGTGGGTAAAAATTCATATTTTTGCTTCGAAAATTTCTATTATTTTTCTAGGCTTATAATTCATCATTGTTCATCATAATTCTTCAAATAAAAATCAAGATCAGCAGCCAATATTCCCCTAGAAAATTCAGCATAATGGGTTTCAATGGGAGAAAATTATTTCTCTAGCTTATTTTTGCTATATTTCAATATAACCTAACTAAAATCACTTAATTCAATTAAAATCAACCAAAACTCAAGCTCAAAACTCATCCATGGAGGTTTGGCCAGCATGGGTGTCCATACCCACTTTCTAATTTTGCATGGAAATGAGAAAAAAATGCATGGGTAGTGAAAATCACAAGGAAAATCAATGAAATTTACCTTTTTAATGCTTGATTTCTTGATTTCTCTTGATTTTCCCCAAATTTTTCAGCTAGGGTTCTTATTTCTTTTCCCCCTTTTTCTCTCCTGGTTTGGACAGCTGAAGAAGATGAGAATTCTGGAATTTTGACATTTTTAAAGGCTAAAATAATATAATATTATTTTATTCATTTTTTTTGTTTTATTAATTCCTTAAATTCTAGCCATCCATTTATTTCCAAATTTTCACCATACAGTTGTCCCACATATCCATAGCTTAGATAAAATTCTCAGACTTATCCAAAGTCTTGGTGGAGTACTTTTTGAAATTTACACTTTTACCCCCGTAAAAGTCAATAATTACATTTTTGCCTCAAAAATTGAAAAATTGCCCATAGACATATTATTCATCCCTTATACTCATACCATTCTCCAATTTGTCAAATTTGATCTAAATTCTCTCAAAATCTCAAATTTTGTCCGTGGATGGAAAAATCACGATTTTGCCCCTACACTCTAGAAATCATTGGAATTAAACTTTTTCATTGCCAAACCCTCAAATTATACTCCAATACTCAAATCATACTCCAATAAGTTAAATGGGGCCAAAAAAATCTTTTCTCAAAATTCTCATTTTGTCCCCAAGTGGCAAATGACCATTTTGCCATAGATAGTGAAAATTTCGGTTTGACTCCAAATTGATCCTCGAACTCCGAATTACCATTTTGAGTCATTCCTGACTGTGAAACTCTTAATTTCACCTCAAAATTCCTATTTGAACTAGTTCGAGGCTTAATCGACTTAATGGTACCATTAGGGGCAATATCTTCTTTTAACGATTCCTTGAACTTCCTACACATGTAAATATTCTATTGAGCATGTAAATGACGTCGTAATTATTTTATAGAACAGGGTTTGACATGTACTCTCCTCATTTCAGCTTCTGTCCACTTATTTCTATCTTTGGGAGTTTTATCACCATTTACCAAATTTGTGATTATAGGAATGAAAGGACCATCAATAATGACATCCCATATCTCATAGTCATAAGCCCTAACATAAATGGACATTCTACTACTCCAATAAGGATAGTTTGATCCATTAAATTGAGGAGGCATATTTATGCATTGACTGTCAAGCCCGGCTCTACAATATGTTTATTATGCCATAATTACATAAGAATGCATGTTTGCTTACTTGGATACCTCGAAAATCGTTAAAGGACGGCAATGTACCAAATAGTACAACTAAGTTGATTTAAGCCTCGAACTAGTTCAAATAGAGATTTTAAGATGAAATTGAGAATTTTAAAACCCTAGAATGACTTAAAATGGTGATTCGGAGTTCGAGGACCAATTTGGAGTCAAATTGGAATTTTCATGACTTAGGGGTAAAATGGTCATTTTTCCACTCGAGGTTAAAAATTGGAATGTTGGAAGAAGTTTTTGATCAAGATTGACTATTTAGAACATAATTTGATTATTCAAATGAAATGAATATTTATGTTATGAAATACATATTGAGATGGAATATTTTAATCGTCTCCGTTTACTCGACTTTAGATATTTTGAATGATGTTTGTTTTCTCACTAGGATTTTATAATCTCACCACCCTCCTTTTCACCCATTTCAGGCTCAGAATAGGTTGTAGATAGCTGATTTCATCGAGGGCTATCATTGGATTTGCATCCTCCAAATTATAGGTTCATAGTCTTTTCTTATTTTTGGTTATTCGGGGGCCCACTGGTTATTGTAAATTAAGTTAAATACTCTAGCTTACTGTATTACAGTATGTATGAATTTATTTAGCTTTTACGCTACAAAAATTATTTACCGGTAACTTTATAAATATTGTTTTATAAGAAAATAGAATATTTTATTGAATACTTTTATTATATTCAAATAATCGTAATTTCATTTTAAATTAACGTTTTAGATGTTTAAACTTATTTTTAATTATGAATTACATGTTTTGTACTTACTTACTATATTTTTAGCGGATTTCGAGACCTTAAAGGAAAAATGACCAAACTGCCCCTGTGAGGAAAAATTTAGTTTTCTATTGTTTTGAATTGGAAATAGTTTGTAATCTCTCAAAACATGATTTTAGTAACTAATACTCATGGGGGAAGCAAGAAAAACTAATGTAAGCCTTGCGAGGTTTCGATTGACATTTCGGATAATGAATGTCTATTGGGATGTCGTGGCAGTTGTCACTGGCTCGATGGGAGTTCCGGGTCGTGACAGATTCGTGAAAGCAAGCACTAAGTTATGTGGTTATAAAAAGGAAGCTATAAGCTGAGAGTGATATTAGTATTAATATTGAAAAGTACTTAAGGAGAATCTAGTTTCAAGTTTTGCAATTTCAAGTGCAATTTATAAATTGGTTAAGGGAGAATGATGTTATGTTCATATGAAAGAGTGGAACAAAGGATGATTGAAGTTGACCTTGATAATGAAGTCAGATAATGAAACTTTTCTAATATATTATGGAAATTGGAATTCGAAAATGCTTGAGGCATACATGATTCAAATGAGTCTGATTCTTAAGTGACAAATCAATATCGGAATGCAATAAGGATACAATATATGTAAGAGGCATGAAAGATAATCGAGGAATAAGGATGGCTCTTAGAAATTGTGGTATTGCATAAGATGCAATGATCAAGTTAAGATAAATCTTTGAAGTATCAATCGGATTACAAAGCATACACGTATAATAGATTATAATTCAATGGAGATGACATTGTGATGCAATTATATATAGTATAAGGAAACTTAAGCATATAATTGGAAATGATAAAAAGAGAGTATAAGTATGTAAATGATGTGGAACTATGCACAGGCATGATGAGAATTTGTATGAATTATGAAGATCATTCTATTTAATCTTGGTTATGGATGGGAATGAACAAAGAGAAATTAGTCTGAAGGCATTTGAAAACAGAGACCCGTATACATAATGAGGAATATGGACATTTGAATGTGCGTGTATACATATGTGTGGAGTTAGTGATGTATCCAACTAAAATGAAGAATGGTTTTAGTGGTTCGAGATCTGAACTCAATATATTTGCTGAGTTGTATAGATAATGTAACGATCAAGAATCTTATTAGAAGTTGATTTATGACGACCTAAGGAATTTTGGGAAAATAGTTAAAGGAATGTAATCTATAGTACGGTTAAGCCGTATGAGATGGATTAATAGAATTAAGAAGATTGAAATTTCCTAAATGCAAGGTAAACATGAAGTATGTGGAAATAATTGAAGCTATTAATCTTCCCTAACGCTGAGGATATGTACAAGAATGAGTATGGTGTGTTAATGATGTCGTAAACTACACAATAATGTATGAGGATAGGAATGAATGAATGAAAGTCGAGAAATTTGATATGGAATGAAGTAATAAGATAGTGATTGGTATACCTAAGTAAGTATAAAATGCGATCGAAATTGGTATGACTGAGATGGAGTTATGGTTCAAGTTTAATGATAGTAATAGAAGCATGCTTGGTGTTTCGATATAAGAGATCATAAATGTAAAGGTTACTTTTGATTTGATTTTAAAGAATAATAATAGACATAAACGAAGTACTCGAGTTGAATTAGAGGTAAATGAGGTGAACAAATTAAAATTCCCTATAAAGGGGAGGACATAAGAAGTCGAGGATGAGATGAGAAAATAATAGCCTCACCTTTTCTCTGAGTTCAGTAAATGAAATTTTGAAGTCAAAATTTTATTTTAAGGGGGGTAGTGCTATCAAGCCCAGCTCTACAATATGTTTATTATGCCATTCTTACATAAGAATGCATGTTTGCTTACTTGGATACCTCAGAAATAGTTAAAGGACAGCAATGTACCAAATGGTAGAACTAAGTTAATTTAAGCCTCGAACTAGTTCAAATAGAGATTTTAAGATGAAATTGAGAATTTTAAAACTCCAGAATGACTTAAAATGGTGATTCGGAGTTCGAGAACCGATTTGGAGTCAAATTGGAATTTTCATGACTTAGTGGCAAAATGGTCATTTTTCCACTCGAGGTTAAAAATTGGAATGTTGGAAGAAGTTTTTGATCAAGATTGACTATTTAGAACATAATTTGAGTTTGAGAAGTGAAAATTTTAATTTCGGCATTTTTTCTAGCATAGGGGTAAAATAGTCATTTTGCCACCCAAGGGCAAAATTGTAATTTTACATCACCCAACACTTGTCCAGCACATGAATTTTACCCAATATTATCATTGATAATTGAGGAAATTTAAGTGGTGGAGAGAGATTACTTAATGGCTAAGTATGACATATGGACCAATGGAACGATGACATGTGTCAAAATCTCATCCATTCATTATTTTCCTTATAAATTAGCACAAAATCAGCCCATTTCTCTTCATTATGGCCGGCCAAAACAAGAACAAAGGAAAAAAAGAAGAACACAAACCCTAGGTGGAAAAATTCAAGGGAAAAGTGTGAAAATTCAAGTAATCAAGCAATCAAAGGTAAAATTTCTTGATTTTGACTTGTGATCTACCTTTCCCATGCATTATTTTGCATTTTCCATGGTTGAATCACATGATTTCATGATGGATATCTTGCTGGCTGAACACTTAGAGAGAGGTTTTGATGCTTGATTTGGTTAGATTTTAAGATATTTTTGTGTTTTTAGTTAGTTAGTGATGTGTAGCATGAAAAACCAACAAGAAAAATTCATTTTCTCCCATCACCCATCATTGGCCGAATTCTCCATGTGGAATATTGAGGATGATTTTGATTTTATTTCAAGTGATTTGGTTAGGAATTAGTGATTTATGTTGTGAGAATCAAGTAGGAAAAATTGTAGTGTTGATGCACCCACCATGGCCGAATTTTCCAAGAGAAAATGTGAGGATGATTTTGTCATATTTCAAGTTATTTAATTTGTGTTTGATGATTTGGAGTATTGGGAGAAAAATGAAATTATTTGGAGTTGAATTGGACGTATTGGCCAATTAATCGAGTGATAGATCGAATTAGGCCAATACCGTGTAATTTAGGTACACAATTGAATTTGTGTAGAACACCGTGTTTAGACAATAATCCGAACAATTTGCATCCCATTTCATACATTAGTATAAAGCCTGAATTCATTTTATAACAATTTAGTACAATGTAGTAAATGGCTTATTGTGCATTATATCTAGGTGATGAGCATTCTGGCAAAAGTAAAGAGATAGTACCCGATGATCAAGAATCGAAGTACTTGGAATTCGACTCCCGAAATAGTGAGTATCATCATCTTAATTATCTAAAGTATGTTTTATTCGATTTTGTGAATTTTATGGAAAATGAATTAAATGATTAATTTTTTGGTTTTATAAACAAAATGTGATTTAATGAAATGATTTCATAAAATTGTTTAAAAATTGAATGATGGTTTGAAAATAGAGTAATTGGAGACTGTTTTTGTGTGTTGTAAATTCATGATTCTAATTGATTGGTTTGTGGCAATATTGGCATGAATGGTTGATTTGATAAATGTGTTGGAAATGTATAAATTGTTGATTTGCCTTGAAAGGCTGTAAAATAAAATAAAATAATTGCCATGCCATGCTATTGCAAATTTTATTGTATGGTGGTTTTAACTTGCTACAGTGGACGGGTTTTCTGTGGACCAACCTATTAAAGGGGCTTGGAATCCCGTTATATTTTACCTCGGTTGGAGAGGCGAGTAGGGTAACTCCCGAGGTATAACTTTAGAGTTCACTTCACGCCAAACCACAACGTGAGGGTGAACTCAGCCAACGCCAAGGAACGACTATGTTTTCAAAATAAAAACATGATTTATGTGTACATAACTTTTTAACAGCCTTGGTGGACTCGGTTGAGATAGCTGAAATACCTTATACTTTGATATGATAATAAATAAAGTGGATCGAATGCAAATTGAGGTCAATTAAAATGTTTAAAAGTGATAAAAGACGAAATGAGTAGTTTAGGATAAAATATTTCGCAAGTGAGAAAATAATAATAAAATAATAATAATTTTATCAGAGGAGAATTTGTGAGATAAAAGGTGATTCATAAGTCAAGTGAGGCATAATAAGGTATTTTGGGTACCAAGGAGACAAGATAAAATTTTTAGAATAAAATAATATTTTATTAATAAAATAATATTAAAATATTAATATTTAGTCGGGTGTCGAAATCAGTCATGAAGAAGGATCATATGGTTGATCCAAGTGGGGGAGAAGATGACAAGTACAATTCTATAAAAATATTTGTCATGACATACATGTGATGGATACCATGTTTTCATGTTAGGAGAGTCCCGAAAAATTTACAAAAGTCGGTATTGTACCTAGAGGTACAACAAAGTTGATTTAAGCCTCGAACTAGATCAAATAGAGAATTTATGATGAAATTAAGAATTTTAAAGTCCCAAAATGGTTTAATATGGTGATTCGGAGTTCGAGGATCAATTTAGAGTCAAACCGAAATTTTCGCTATCTCGGGAAAAAATGGTCATTTGCCACCTAGGGACTAAATGAAAATTTTAGAAAAGATTTTTTTGGCCCCATTTAACTCATTGGAGTATAATTTGACTTATCGGAGTATGATTTGAGGTTTAGAAGTTAAAAATTTTAATTTCAATATAATTCGGAGTATAGGGGCAAAATTGTAATTTTTTCACCTAGGGGGTAAATCGGTAAATTTTTTGCTCCAGCACTTGTCAAGACCAAGGGATTTTAATTGTGGTAGGATTGGATAAATACCAGAATATTTGTGGTGGAAAATTAAGAAGAAAAAGTTAAAAAATTAGGCCAATAAGTATGTGACACGTGGCATGCCTGATTATTTTATTATTTTCTATAGAAATCAGCCCATGAAATCCCCAATTCTCTCACCATATTCGGCCTAGGCAACCAGCAACAAGAACAAAGGAAGAACAAAGGGAAAAACAAGAAAACCTAGGTGGAAATTTAAAGAAAAAGTGAAGAAATCAAGGAAACAAGCTAGGTAAGTTAGAATTTCTTTAATTCTCCTTGATGCCTAGCTTACCCATGCTTTTGTTCTTGATTTCCATGGTTGAATATTGAGTTATCATGATGAATTCAATTCTGAAAAATGGGTATGGAAGAGGAATTGTTGTTAGAATAATTTGATTTTAGACTATGTTAGTGTTTTTAGTTAGTTTAGCATATTTAGGAACAAAACAACAAGAAAAGAATTTATTTTCCTCCATTACCATTATTGGCCGAATTTTCTAGGGGAATATTGGCTACTGATCTTGATGTTTATTTGAGGAATTATGATGAATAATGATGAATTATGAGCCTAGAAAAATAATGGGAATTTTCAGAGCAAAAATATGAATTTTTACCCACTAGGGGTATTTTTGTAATTTACTACTGAGACTGATAAATTGAATCTCATTCACAGTCACTAAGGTAATTTAAGTATTATTGGAGTGTAGAAAGTGAGAAGAATTGATTTGGAGTTAAATTGTAAATAATAGGCCGAATTAAGTCAGCACCGCATTTAAGCGGTAGTCGGATAAGTTGTATATCATATCATGCATATATACCGAGCTTGAATTAATTTTATAATGGTCAAGCATTGATGTGGTGAATTATGTATTGTACATTGTGGATAGGTGGTGAGCAAAGTACACTAGTAAAAGTACAGAGATTGTGCTTGGAAACTGGGATTAGGAGTACATCGACTCCTAGAATTGTGAGTGAACTTATTATCGTCTTAATTATCTATAGTAGTTTTATACAATTGTGTGATTTTATGAAAAATGGGTTTAAATGGTAAATTGCTATGTTTTAGGAGAAATTACGATTTTATAAAATGATTTTATAAAATTCCTGGAAAAATCAAATACTGGTTTTGAAAATAGAGTAATTGGAGACTGCTTGCTTGTGTTGTAAATTTATGGTTTTAAATTGAATGGCTTATGACAATATATGAGCATGAATGGCTAAATTGATTTTGGTGTTAGAATTATTTGTACTGAGTATTCAGCCTTGAGAGGCTAGGTTGCAATAAATTGCCATGTCATGCTAGAATGAATTTTATTGATTGGTGGAGTATATATTAATTATTCACTGCAAAGGGGGTTCCGTGGACCAGCCTATTAGAGGGGTACGGTAAACTCCATTATATTCTTACCTCGAACGGAGAGGTGCGTAGGGTATCTCCTAGGGTAAAGCTTAGGGTTCACTTCACGCCAAACCACCACGTGAAGGGGAACTCAGCCAACGCCAAGGAACAGCTGTATTTTTCTTAAACTAAAAATATATTTTAAGTGTATATAAAACTTTTAATAGCCTTGGCGGACTCGGTTGGATGCCCTGCGCAAGGTATCACCGAGAATGAGTTTTGGCACGAGCCAAAGTTTTAAGAAATTCATAAGCCAAGTTGATTACTCGATTTATATGGATTGATTTTATTTGGTTGAAATGAGTTGAAAGGTAATGAAATTATAGTATGATGACTTATTTTAATTGTCTCCATTTACTTGACTTTAGATAGTTTAGATGATATCTGTTTCCTCACTGGGATTTTATAATCTCACCACCCTTATTTCCTCACATTTTAGGCTCGGAGAATTCCATAGTTAGCTGATTTTGACAAGGACCTTCAATTGGACTTGAATCGGTAAAAGCTGTAAGTTTCCAACTTTCGATGCATTTTGGTTAGATGTGGGCCGACGTGTCACTGTAAAAGAAATTTTATGCTTTGGTTATTTGCTTTATAGTATATATGAATATAATTAACTTTTACGCTATAAGAATTATGTACCGATAGTTTTATGAAAATTATTTTACAAGAAAATAGTTTATTTTATTGAATATTTTTATTATATTCAAATGGTCAAATTTTCACTTCAAATGAACGTTTTAGATACTTAATTTGTTTTTAAATCATTAAGTATATATTTTCTGCTTACCTACTACATTTTTAGCAAGTTTCGAGATTTTTGACAAAAATGACGAAAATGCCCTTGTGAGCCAGAAAACAATATGTTATGTTCTGATTTGGAAATGATTTGTAATCCTTTGAATTTTGATATTTGATAACTATTGCTCACCGGGGAAGTGCAAAAGCTGATACGAGAGCCTTGTGAGGTTTCGATCGATATTTGGGGTGAAGAATGTTTGTCGAGGCCTCACGGTTGTTGTTACGAGCCCGATGGGGAGTTTCGGATCGTGACAATAGCCCTCGATCAAGGCATCCCTGATAACTGGGTATGAGAATGATTTTGGCACGAGCCAAAATTTTATGAAATTCATAAGCCATGTTGATTACTCGATTTATATGAATTGATTTTATTTGGTTGAAACAAGTTGAAAGGTGATGAATTACAGTATGTTAAACCATTTTATCTGTCTTCATTTACTCAGCTTTAGATATTTTAGATGGTATCTGTTTACTCATTGGGATTATATAATCTCACCACCCTCATTTCTACCAATTTCAGGCTTAGTATAGTCTATAGATAGCTGATTTCATCGAGGACCACCATTGGATTTGCATCCTCCAAACTGTAGGTTCACAATCTTTCTTACTTTTGGTTATTTGAGGGCCCACTTGTTACTGTAAATTAAATTAAATACTCTGACTTACTGTATTACGATATATATGAATTTATTTTGCTTTTACGCTGTAAAAATTATTTATGCAGTGTTATAAAAATATTATTTTATGAGAAAATTGAATATTTTATTCAATATTTTTATTTTATTCTAATAGTCATAATTTCATTAAACGAATGTATTAGACATCCAAATTTATTTTTGATTATGAAATATTTGTTTTGCACCCGTATACTACATTATTAGCTGATTTCAAAATTTTTAGGAAAAAATAACTAAACTACCCCTGTGAGACGAAAATTATTATTTTTTATTGTTTTAAGTTGGAAATAGTTTAAAATCTTTTAGAACATGATATTTGGCAACGATTACTCACAGGGGAAATGAGAAACTGATATTAAAGCCTTGCAGGGTTTCGGTTGACATTTCGATTAATGAGTGTCGATCGGGACATCGCGACGGTTGTCAAGGGCTCAAGCAGACTTCCGGGTCGTGACATTGACCCTCAGCATCTATAGATTTTTCTAGAGCCATTTGGATCTCCCCTAAGGATTTTAAGCCTTTAAAATAAGGGTAGGCTTTGATACCACCTGTTGGTCCCAAATAAATGTGCTAAAGGAGGGGTGAATAGAACTTTTTGGCTTTTGGGAAAATGAAGAACCAATTTAAAAAGCAATGAAAATAAAAACAGAGTAGACAATGCGCAACAATTTATAGTGGTTCAGTCCAAGACCTACATCCACTACCTTGATTGTTCAACTAAGGATTTTCCAAATCAATCCACTATGAACTGATGAAATTCACAAGCTTTCACCAAGCTTTACAAAGACTTTTACTCGACTTAGCCAAAACCTTTCACAATGGTTTTTACCGGGATCAACCATAACCCAAAGTGGTTTTTCAAAGGCTCAACCATAACCTACAACAATGGTTTTTCACGGGATCAACCAAAATCCAAAACTAACTTTTCTAAGGCTAAGTTAGAACCTACCACAACAAACAAGCTAACCCAAGCTTGATCAACCCCTTAGAGTGCCTTGCACATTTTAAGTAATCAAGAAATGAAGAAAAGATGAAGTACAATTGATCACCTAGCTGATCTAAGATGAACAAAGCTAAACTCAAACACTTTTTCAAGGGATGAGAGTGAAATACAAGTGTAAAGAGAAGGTTTTTGGTCTTCTAAGCTCAAAATCACTATGGATGGCTTTTCTCTCTTGTTTTTGACTGTTGAAGAGGCTTTAATACTTGTAAAATTAATTATAGCCGTTGGAGACAAAAACTAGCTGTTTCTAGCCGTTATTTTGTCTTCTAGTGCTTAGTTTAAATTTTCTGGCAGAATGATCGTAGTCGACTAACTGTGGTCTTAGTCAACTAAGTTGTTTCTGTCTTCTAATCCCAGTTTTTGATAGTGAGCTCTTAGTCGACTAACTTCCTTCTTAGTCGATTAAGTTGTTCCTGTCTTGAAGTTCAGATTTCTGGCATAGACTCTTAGTCGACTAACTTACTTTTTGGTCAACTAAGTCTTCTCTGTTTCTGAACCAGCCATCTTCATTTTTGAGTTATTAATTTATTATTGACATGCATTTTGTCCTGCACACTCAAGTAGTACAGTTAGACATAAATGAATGGGAATGTTTTATTATCATCAAAAACTTATGGAGCCAACAATCTTCCTTTTTGTTTTTTTGGATGATGACAAAACATTCATTGATTAATAACACAATGTCTATTAGCTCTTTTTGTTTTGCACAAGATGAGAAATTTCTCCCCCTGAGTGTGTGTTTTCCCTTTAATGAATGAGAATCATAAGCACTCATAAACCTAAGTCATACAAGCTTATAGATATAGTTCAATAACTTCAAGAGTCAAGTTTGAGTCTATAGAAAAACAAATGTATGTGTCAAGCCTAGCTCTATAATATACTTACCATGTCATTCATGTACTTGATAACATATCTACATACTAGGATGCCTCGGAGAATCGTTAAAAGTTGGTATCGTACCTAATGGTACAATTAAGTCGATTAAAATCTCGAACTAGTTTGAATAGAGATTTTAGGATGTTTTTGAGAGTTATTGAACCTTAGAATGTTTTAATATGGTGATTTGGAGTTCGAGGATTAATTTAGAGTCAAATTAGGAATTTTTATAATGTAGGGGCAAAATGGTCATTTTCCACCCGAGGGCAAAATTGGAATGTTGGATGAAATTTTTGACCAAGTTTGACTAATTGGAGCATGATTTCAATTTGAGAAATGAAAAATTTTAATTTCGACATTTTTTCAAACATAAGGGTAAAATAGTCATTTTACGTGTCCATGAGGACGTAATTGGAATTTTTGAAATTTTACACTACCATAACACTTGTCAAGGCCATGAATTTCACCTATTATTATTTTATACTTTGGATAATTAAGAGATTACATGTGGTGGTGAGAAAATGCTTAATTGTTAAGTTTTAACCATGGACCGATCACATGGTGAGACATGTCAAGTTTTAATATTTTTATAATTTCCTTTATAAACTCAACATAAACCTCAAACTAATTTGAATAGAGATTTTAGAATGTATTTAAGAGTTATTGAACCTTAGAATGTTTTAATATGGTGATTCCGAGTTCGAGGATTAATTTAGAGTCAAATTAGGAATTTTCATAATATAGGGGCAAAATGGTCATTTTCCAATCGAGGGCAAAATTGGAATGTTGGATGAAATTTTTGATCAAGTTTGACTAATTGGAGCATGATTTGAATTTGAGAAATGAAAAATTTTAATTCCGAAGAATCTTTCGCTTCAAGTGTGCACTAGCGCTTTTCCTTTGAGGCAAAAGTCTCTCGTTATGAGATGGATCTCTAGCTTCCAGATGAACCTAAAACGTATATAGAAATGTTCCTTTTTCTCACTCATGGTGCGCTTTGTAAACAGAAAGGGGGGCCTCTCTTAGCTTTGACAAGAGTCTAAAATTCCCGCAGTGAGAGGAAAAACTTTCATCTCGATTGGCTTCGTCTTGGCAAAACAGTCATTTTACGTGTCCACGAGGACGTAATTGAAATTTTTAGAATTTTACACCACCATAACACTTGTCAAGCCCATGAATTTCACTTATTATTATTTTATACTTTCGATAATTAAGAGATTACATGTGGTGGTGAGAAAATGCTTAATTGTTAAGTTTTAACCATGGACCAATCACATGGTGACACATGTCAAGTTTTAATATTTTTATAATTTCCTTTATAAACTCAACATAAACTCTCCCATTTCACTCTTCATGGCTGGCGAAAGAAAAGAACAAAGAGAAAAGAATAGAAACAAACCCTAGAGAGGAAAATTCAAGAAAAATTTGTTGAATTTCAAAGAATAAAGCAATCAAAGGTAAGATATTTTAGCTTAAAATCTACCTTTCCCATGCTTTCTTTGTCATTTTCTATGGTTGAAACACAAGTTTCCATGAGGGAATACTTGCTGGCCGAACATAGGGAGAGAGGTTTTGATGGTGGATTTTTGCTAGATTTCATGATATTTTAGTGTTTTTAGTTTTTCGATGATGTTTGGCATGAAAAACAAGTAAGAAAATCACATGCCCTTCAACAACCCTCTTTGGCTGAATTTTATAAATGACATGTTGATGATGGATTTTGTTGTATTTCATGTTATTTAGTTCGTAATTGATGATTTATGTATCAGATATCGAAAAGTATAGTTCATTTAGTAAACGACTTGAACGATAATGAGAAAATTATAGTAAATGGACTTAGAATTGATTTCTAATGAGGTATACGGACTTATTGGGGTATCGGAAGTGCAATGAATCTATTTGGAGTTGAATTGGATGTTTTGGCTAATTAAACAGTGTATAGTGCGAGTTAGGTCGAATACCATTTTAGTCCAACAACAATTGAACCTACATAAAACACTGTCTTTAAGTGATTATTTGAACAATTCTCATTCAATTTCATGCATTCATATAGAGTTTGAAATAGTTTTATAACAGTTTGGCACAAATATATTGAATTACGTGTCGTGTATTATGTATATGTGGTGAGCCCTTTGATAAGGGTAAAGATATCGTACCCGAGAACTAAGAATAGGAGTACTCCAAACTCTCATTATTGTGAGTAATCAAATGTTCACCTTAACTATCTAAAGTAGGTTATATTCGTTTTTATGATTTTAAAGAATAATGAACTTAAACTGTAGATTTTTATGTTTTATAAGTTAAGTGTTGGTTAAATGAATGAGATTTATAAATTGTTTTGCAATTCAATGATGATTTTAGAAATTGAGTAAGTGGAGACTATATACTTGTGTTATCTATATATATATATATATATATATATATATATATATATATGGTTTG
>NC_030854.1:18234095-18258506 GCF_000208745.1 Theobroma cacao | reverse complement strand
GAGAGACGCAGAGGGTATCTCCTAAGGTAAGTTTAGAGTTCACTTCACGCCGAACCACCACGTGAGGATGAAACTTAGCCAATGCCAAGGAATGGCTATATTTTAAAAGTAAAAACATGTTTTATGGGTATATGTCGTTTTAACATCCTTGGTGGACTCGGTTGGATGCCCGGCCAAGATGTCACCGAGTATGAGTTTTGGCACAAGCTAAGTTTTAAGAGAATCATAAGCCTTGTTGATTATTTTGATGACATGTAATTGTTTTATATGAATTGAAATGAGTTTTGAATGTTATGAATTATATTATGATGGGATGATTTAACTGTCTCCATTTACTCAACTTTAGATGTTGTAGATAAAATTTGCCTACTCACTGGGTTTATAAAAATCACCCTTTCTTTTCACCCATTTCAGGTTCAGGACAGTCTGTAGACAACCGATTTTGTCGAGGGTTGCTTTTGGATTTGCATCCTTAGAAATAGAAGGTTTACAGTCTTGTATATTTTCGATTATTTTGGTGCCCACATGTCATTGTAGAATATTTTTGTATACCTGGTTTAGTGTGCTGTTATATATATGAATTTATTTTACTCTTACACTACAAAATTTATTTATGTAGGATTCTATAAATATTGTTTTATAAGAAAATAGAATATTTTATTTAACATTTTTATTTAGTTTGATTAGTCATAATTTCATTTTAAATGGATGATTTAGATTACTAAAATTATTTTTAGATAAGAAATGTATATTTTTCGATCGTATGCTGTATTTTCACAAGATTTCAAAATTTTTGAAAAAAAATAACCAAAATACCCTTGTGTGGTAGAAATTACTTTTTGTTTATTTTTATTTAACAATAGTTTATATTCCCTTAAAACATGATATTCAGTAACTGTTGCTCACAAGGAAGACGTAAAATTGATGCAAGAGCCTTACGAGGTTTCGGTTGACATTTCGGGTAATGAATGTCTATCGAGATATCGCGGCGGTTGTCACTGCCTCGAAGGGAGTACCGGGTCGTGACAGTATGGGAGTTAAATCATTTTAAGAAATTATCAAAGATTACTCAAATAATGTTCAAGCAAATTTGATAATTTTGTCATAATCAAAGCTATAATAAGTTTAAAGCTAACACCAAAGATGGCCTAAATCATTTCCTAACTAAGTATAACTTAGAATTTCGCTTGAGAAATAATCAAGCAAATTCTAGAATTCTAGACATAATCTAAAATTCACATCAATATAAACCATCTCTAAATATTCATAATAATTCAAAGTAAATGATATAGTGCTCAAAATTATGGAAATCACATCCTAACAATAATACTTGACAAAAAATTTAGCATGAATCCAAACAAAAACCTTATTCACCAAAAGCTAAAAATTCAAGACAACTAGTTATCATCATTGAATAGAGAAATTATCAAAAAAAAAATTGGCACAACTTTTACTCTAGATTCCTAAAATTCAAACAAGAAATAAATTCATTTACCAACTAATCCTAAATTATTTATAAATCTAGATAAACATGCAAATAAAATTAAATTTAAAAACTTTCACAGAATATTGACTACCAGAAAGATAAATTCACTTTCCCAAAGATAAACTAAACATTGTCCTCAATGATAGAGAAAATAAAAGAAAGGTAAAGGATACTCCCCTGATGATTGAATGAATTTTTGTAGAAGCTCTAATACTCCTCCTCCTTATTGTCATCTTCCTCATTCTCATTTTTTAGGAGGAAATTTTTTTTACTACAAAAGGAAAATAAAAAAAGATTAATGTAGAAATAAATAAACAAAATAAAAGTAACTGAAAAGAAAAGAGGGGTTTTATTGGGTAATGGGCTGCCAAAAATATAAAAAAAAAAAGGGGGAGAAAGGGTTATTGGGAGGGGGCAGCCCAAATCAAGAAGGGTTTATGGGGTAGTGGGCTACCCAAATAAAATGGGGGGATTGGGTTTGGTTAGTGGGCTGCCCAATAAATTGAAACCAAAATTAAATAGTAAATAAAACTCACTTAACTACCAGACCTAAGATTATGATATCCCTCAATACTTCATCTGATTATTGTCTCTCTCTCTCTTAACATAGTTTAATGGATTAAGTTGCTAACCTAGGGTCCTAAATTATTTACAAGTCTCTGTTGAGTTTCTCATAAAAATACCTCTCCCTATTAATTTACTATATGCCTATGCAAATTAAATTAAACAAAGATTCATTAAGTTTGTGTTCTAATCTTGGTTATATATGGCTTATAAGTGTATGTCTATCCTATATGCAAATCAAACCACCTAATCAACTAAGTGCATTTGATCATACGCTATTCTATTCAAAGTCTACCTAAATCTCCTTCGTCAAGGTTTAATCTAGGTTTCCAATTCAATCTAACTGGTGATCAGGCAATTAGAAGCATTAAGAATAGAATAAAATAAACGAATTAAATCCATCAAACATAAGCAAAATAGAGATAAATAAATTAGACTACGTATTAAGTTTAATCATAATCTTAGATTAAAAACTTAGTTCCCTATCAAGTCACACATCATCATCAAATAAAGTTTAAGCAATAAAAACAAACTAAGAAAATAAAAGAATAATCTAAAACATAAAACTCAAGAATTATAATCTTGATCTTCCAAGTCTTCTTGAATCTTTCAAAATCTTCTCTGATTCAATGACTTTGCGACTTGACTCTCACCTTTCAACTTGGTGTTTTTTTTTCATTCTCTTCTTTTCTCTTCCGGAAGGTTGTTTTTATAGGGCTTTGAAGTTAGGCCAAGTTGGGTGAAGAAAGAAGTCAATTTCAGCTGAAATTTCCTCATCAGACTATGTGGGTCGCAGCCTTGTGTAATTAATTAACAAAAATCGTAATTGCTCTAGGACTACTGCAGTATGTTAACTTTGACAAGATTTTTGACTACCTTACAGGCCGAAATGGGTAAAGTGATAAACATTAAAGTTGTAGCTCTTTCTCATATCTTTCCAATGGTTCAAGAATTACTTCAGTTGGAGCTTTGTAGAGAATGTTATAGCCAAAATACTGAAACATATGCAGTAGAAGTCTGCACTCATAAATTGCTCTCCTTTTTCCATTAAAATTCTTCCTTTATTAAACACCTACGAAAGCAAAAATAAATTAATAACAACCTATCTTAACCACATTAACACCAAATTAAGTTTAAAATTAACTGTGATTAGATTGACTCACCTAAATTAATTAATTTAAAATAATTAAATAAAATCTACTAATTTTTGTGCATTACTACAAGAACTAAGCTCAATTACTATCAAAATTAAGCCTAAATAACTCTATATCATAGAGTTATCAATATATATATATAATTTAAAACATATCTCATTCAAATTGCTAATTATTTGAGGCATTTGAGACAACCAATTTTTCACCATTTGATTTTGCCAGTTTCAAATTTTCAGGTAGCCATTTAATTCTATATATGGAAACTTCTTCCATAAATGGTAAGTATTACTAATAAAAATTAGTAATTTATCCATTACAAATCTTATTAGGATTAGAATTAAATTTTATTATGAATTAAAACATTTTGAATTTATTGTGCTAAGCACTTTAGGTAACTCTTTTACTAATACAATTTAAGTAAAGATTGCATGTCTTCTATTACCTAATCTTTATTAGGCAATTTAGATCAAATCTAATATAAGAAAATCTTTAATTTAATCTCAGTATCTCACACAAACTTCCTTTCTTAATTAAAGAAAATTTATTCATGATGAAAGACTTGCCTTCATTTATTTTTGACTTCCATAATTTTAGGAATCAAATTCTTCATTTTTTTGTGTCAACAAATAATTTCAGATATCCTTAATTTAAGGAATTAAATTCCTTAATTCAAAATATCTGAATTTATTATCTTTATGGAACTATTTCCATCATTATCCAATCATATTTTGAATATTATTGACCCTATAACTTTAGGAATCAAAGTTTCATGATTTATCGCCGTCCTAACATCCTTTATTTCAGAAATCAAAATCCTTAATTTAATTATGTCAAAATTATCTTTTATGGATCCTTTCCATAAATATTCAAATATCCAATTTGTAATTTAAATTGAACCAATTAAGGATGCAATTTAGGCACATAATCAATGCCAAAACAGTAGCATTAGTTAGCTGCAGGCAGCATTGGTGTAGTCACAATTTTCAGTTTTTAGAAGGCCTTAAATTTAGGTATTTTAATTCCAAAATTTTTTTCTGGTTATCCAACATATGTAACTGTTCCATAGCAAATTTTTACTTTTTTTGAATGCAAATTGATTGGTCATATCACCCAAAAATCGTGACTCTTTGCTGCTGCTGGCAGCAATGGTGCAGTTATAGTTCTATGCTTTAAAGTGGTTCCAAACCAGGGAATTTAATCCCCAATTTTTTTTTCAGGGTTAGATAACCTATGGAGCCTTTCCATATTAATTTTTCATAATTTTTGGAAGTAAATAAGCTGACCAAAAAATTCAAAAACCGTGACCCATGTCTGTTGGACACAGTCAGGTTTTCAGTTGCTTAGGTGGCATTGAAAATTCCAAAACACTAGAGATGAAATCCCTTGATTTTTGAACTTCAAATTTGGAAATATTTGAACTCTTTCAAAACTTCAAATTTTAGCAAATAAGTGTAACTAGTTGCACAAATTTAGGCACCTTTTAAGTTGCCAAAATTTGTCAAAATTGTGGCCTAAAATAGCTGCTGGCAGCATTGGTTTCAGCCACAATTTTGTGGCTATTGCACCACCATTCACCTTTAGCCAGTAATCCCTCTTGGAACTATTCCAAAGTAAATTGCCTTCATGATTTTTTTCAGAATTTTTCAAGGCCATTAGATGCCTTTTTAATACTGAAAACCGAACCACAACAATTGCTGCACATAATCGAATTTTTCCCCTTAAACTGCACCAAAACATCATGAACTTGAATTTAATTTGTGCATCTTATGCATTTCTTAATCGAGCCAAATCAAGACACTAAAACTCATATTAGTATATCCAAAATTAAGATTTTAAATTCATTAATTAAATCTGTCTAGAAAATTGAAACAACTTCAAAACAGATTTTAAAAAATTCTAAATCCTTACCAGCTTAAACTAGAACGTCTCATATCAAATATAAACATTGAATCAACAACAATGAGACACCGTTTTCATTAAAACGAGCCAAGGGAGGCTCTGATACCACTGCTAGAATGGCATGAAACTTATAGATAACAATTATCATACGTAGGGGAATATAAAAAATTTAAACATACCTTGCGATACCACCACCAATGGATCACCTTGGTGGTTTTAATACAAACATAATTTAAGAGGAATACTAAAAATATCTTCTAGCCAAGTGATGTCATATTAACAATGGCAAATCCTCTTGATTGAGAGAAGATACCGTACTACTTTTGTTCTACTCAAGCTCGTGTACACCATAAAGAGAGAAACAACCCAAGCCACCTAAGCGTTTGGACTCCAACGGTATCCGCACAATTGCACTCTGACCTTTAGCAAGGTAGGAGCTTTTAACTACTCTCTGTGCTAGTAGAATGGACAACAATTGTCCTTTTCTTCACACACACTATAGGTTGGACCACTCTAGAGAAATTCATCACAAGAATTTTCTCTCAAAAATAAGAGGCATCTAGAGAATTGTTTTGGTTGTTTTTGACAATTAGGTTTTCATAGTCATATATAAGAAGTAGTTAAAGGTGATATTTATACCTAGGTTAAACAACTCTCATAATTGTAATTAAAGGCCTAATATTATAACCCATTATAATATTGGTCCAACACTTAATTAAACCCTTTTAATTTAGCCCTTAGAAATTAAAATCAAATTAATTTCCTTTTGTCATGTTTGCAATTAAGGTTCTAATATTATAACTATTTATAATATTGACCTTACACTAAATTAAACTATTTTAATTAAGTACTTGGAAGTTAAAAACTAGAGTATGATTTAAGTCCAATTTAAATCACCACACTCCCAATTTAATTCATAGTACAACTTTTGTGTGTGACCCATTAGGTTCCTAACAAGTTGGTAATGGAATTAAATTGTAATATTAATCAATTGGTTCAATTCTACAAACCAATATTAGCATCTAGCAATGCATCATGGCCATCTAATTATTAGGAGAGTCAAAGGATTCTTTGACAATATTTTAGTGTACAGTCTATCAGTATAATTTATTCCCTCATCATATATCTCAGAGATGATAAAAGCCTGGTGTACTGTCTACTTTTATTAATCTCCATATTCATTCTTGCAATTAGATCATTAGCTTTATAGAAACTTAATAAACTCTTTTCATAATCTTCAATTCGTCTTGGTCAAGGGCTTCAATAAGCTAATATCAATCAAGAACCGATAGGATATGTCCCCTTAAATCACTTGGGGTAATGATTGCTTTCTTGACCACTCATTTGCATTCACATGCTTCATGGTATACCCAAAAGCATTTTGTTTTGGCATCTTTGGTTAGGCACCTGTAGGGATGAAATAAAAGCATAGAATTCCACATATAAGACAACATGGTATCTCAAGTTTAGAGAGTATTTACACAACTAACACATGAGAAGTATTGCATAAACATTTTAGTGAAATACCAAATGCACTTCTCATGGTGAGCCATTGTAACACCCCGTACTCTCATATAGAAATCAATATGACCTTATGGACAAGACGAAGGATCAATTGATGTAAATTTAAGTGCCAAAGAGTGGTGACGAGTGAAAAAGAATATTTTAGAATAAAATATTCCACACGTGATAAAATAGTAATTAAATAATAATATTTTTATCAAAGATGAATTAACGAGTTAAAAGGTGATTCGAAAGTGAACCAGGACAAAGTGAGACATTTTGGGTCCCAAGGAGACAAGTGGAAAATTTTAGAATAAAATAATAATTTTTAGATAAAATAATATTAAAGTATTAATATTTTATTTGTTATCGAAATTTGTCATAAAGGAGGAGTATATCTTTAATCTAAGTGAGGGAGAAGAAGTAAGAATGAATTTTGAGAAAAAACGACGTAAATGGGGCCTGCGTGCCTTTATTTAGTAAAGTAAGTGCGTGTAATCATATATTTAAATATTATGGTGATATCTTGGTGAAGTGCAAATTTGATATTTTATTTGTACAAATGTAAAGGAAGAAAGATAGAAGGAAATTGGAGTTAAAGAATTGTCGGAAGGACAAAATTGTAGAGGATGAAAAGTTTAGAAAGTCAAATGGTAAATAAGAAAAAGTTAGAGGACCTATGTGCAATTTCTTCATTTTAAGCTAAGTGAATATTTAATGTGTATATATATTTGCATTATGGAAACCAAGATGGAATTCAAGTAGGACGCAAGTGAAATGCAAGTGAAATTACTTAGCTACATGGAAATTGCATGTGAAGTTACTATTACATGTAAATGATTGCATGTAAAAAGGATAAAGTTAGTGAGAAACATGTGGGACCCCACCATGTGAAGGATGATAAAGAGAAAAAGAACAAAGGATATTTAAGTGAAAGAAAACCATGGTTTAGCAAAGATAGCCCATGGTATTTAAAGAAAAAGGTATGATTAATATACTTGATTTAATTTAATAAGGAAAAGAAAGAATAATTTAGTTGCATGAAATCTTATTGGTTTTGAGGGAGGTGAAATAAGATTCAAGAGTGGGAAAATACATGAAACATTATTGGATGAAAAAGTGGCCAAATGAGGGAATGATAAGTGGAAATTAAAGGAGATGAAATGAAATGTGAATTGGGATGAAATGAAAGGAAATGTGCCATTTCCTTGGGCAATTCGCCCATGTATGAAAAAAATGAAAGTGAAAGCCATTTCAAGGCTTTTGCCTTAAGAGATCCGCCCATAGCAAAGAGAAAAGAGAGAAAGGAAGAAAGGCAAGGAAGCTTGAAGGAGTTCTACCAGAGAGGAAGGAAAAGGAAGAAAGAAAAGAGAAAAAGGAACGAAAGGCTCAATTTTGCACAAAACCAAGAAGAACCGTGAGGTTTCCCTTCTTTATCTTGTAGATTTATGCAATTTCATCACCCAAGGAGTCTTCAATATTCAAGAGAGAAGTCGTGGAGTGGCGATGGAGGTGTAGAGCTTGGTTTCAAGATACAAGAGAGATAAAGTAAGAATTTTGGTTTAGCTTGAGTAATCTTTGAAAATGAGTGGGTGACTAAGAGAAATGTCTTGTGGTAGCAAACATCAGCTTGATTGGAGGAAAATTGGTGACATGCAAGCCATCAAACCTGTAGGTGCATAATAGGTTTAAATTGAAAGAAAAGTGGTAAGCTTAATACTATGTTTTGAGGCCTATGGTTAGTTGAATATTTTGGAGAATGATTTTGCAATTGTTGGCAGCTTAGTGAGTGGAATATTGGAAGAACATTGACGTTGCATGCAACGTCAAATCCACCATAAAGGTAAGGCATGCAATGTGTAGTGTTATTGTGATGTCTTGGGTACAGCTAGAAAGCAAGTATGTTAGTTGAAAGCTCAAAAAACTGTAATGTGTGGACATGTGTTGATAAGAAAGGCTTAAAAGGTTAAGAATGTTGGTGCGCATGAATGAACATTGATGTTATGCTTGTAAATGCAAATAATGGTGCATGTAAACTTAGAAATGCTTGATGAAATTAGATTTATAATTACTGCCATATGCGAGGTTAATGGTATGAAAATGATAGATGAACTTGATAAATGTCATTGGTAAAGATTGATATGTGTGCTAAAGTTATAAGTAAGTTGTCAGTGCTTATAATCTAAAGAATTACGCAAGCAAAGGATGTGAATAACCTTAGTAAAAATGTGTCAAGATGTATATGAATATGCAAGGTTAAGTTAGAAAGAATGGTGAATCTAGTAAGATGTAAGTTAGTAGAATGATGATTAATGTTTGAATGAGAAGGAAAAATGGGAATGATACACACTAAATATATTGAGCTTGAATTGTTGCTAAGAAGTGCAAAAGTAAAGATAGTGTGCTGTGGTGGTGTACCAGAGGAAGTGACAAGTGACCGGCAAGTAGAAATAGCTAGATACGCATCTGAGTCAATAGCAATGTAGTGCCCCATTATCATAAGTGTAGTACCCCGTACTTTGATATTGTGGCTAATAAAGCTTACGGATGCCAATTAAGGTTAATTACTGAGTTAAAAATGTGATTTGGATGTGAACCTGTGAAACCTCAACCTCCATAGACACGTAACTAGGAGTAGAAGCGATAACACAAACTAAGGGTAATTTAATCATTTCTCGTGGTGGGCTCATAGAAGTGGATTTTTCTAGTATTATTAAGGCCTAAGTAGGCCTAAGGAATAAATGAATGATGTTAATGATGGTGAAATAAATGAAGGAAATAGAAATAACAATAATTTTCATGATAAGGGTAAAATGGTCATTTTACATCTTGAGTCTAAATTTTTACGTTTTCATGAACTCGAGTATTTCTAGATTATTATGGATTTTGTCTCAATGTCGAAAAAGTAAAAAGATTGCACAAAGGATAGGAAGAAGACAAAATGACCTTATTAAGGGCATTTTGGTAATTACGTGAGAAAATGGATAAACATATGGCATAAATATCTAAGTTTCTAGCAACTTCTTCAAATTTCCAGCAGATTCTTCAAGCTTCCAGTAACTTTTTCTTCTTCCTCACCCATCCAATGCCATTTTCATTCCACCTACATGAAAATCAAATTTTTCATGGGATTTTTCCTTGTTTTCTTTTCATTTCTTTTCTTTTCCTAATCCTAACTTCTTGGGCACTGAATTTGCAGCTTCTAACCCTAATTTCCAGCTCATCTAAACCCTAGGAGAAAGAAAGAAAAATCTCTCCTTGTTCCTTATACTTTCTATTTCTACTTCACTTTCAACAACACTTGGATTTTTGGCTTCAAATCTTCATTTTCAAGGTTGAAAAGTATATATATTTCCAACTTTTGGAATATTTGAATTTATGGTTATATTTTCAGATTTATTCCCTAATTTCTTCAAACTATTTTTCTTGGAAAGATTAGGTTTTTTGTTGATCTTCATGCCTCCAAGCTCATCCAAGTAACGAAATTTTAAATTTGAGTAGTTGGCCAAATGGGTTTGTGAATTAGACAAGAAACTTAAGTTAAATGTTAGGTTAGAGGGTAGATTGCCTAATGTAAATTCATTAGAATTATTAGATTTAATTTATGACTTAATTAAGGTTGTTATGGTTTATTGATAAATATAGGCTTTAATGGTATTTTGGGACTACTTGGATTAGGATCTTGTTGGTGCTAGTTTTGTCAAGTGAGTGAACTTGTATTTCAAAATGTTTTGGGGAAATGTTTACGTGTTTCAATGAATCATTTGGGAATTTTATCGGTTTTTGCTTTAAAATTTCCTAGGGACAAGCCCTTGATAAAATGTTTGATGTTGTGAAATGTGAAATGTGTAAAAGGATGAATCCACATGTTTTTGTATAATGTTCATATATATATATATATATATATATATATATATATGTATACTATGTCATAAATGGTACCATTGTATGACAAATGCAACCGTGCATGCGCAAGGTGAGTGTGCCCTTGTCGGTGACGACGGTGGTGAGGGAGATGGATGGTGATACTGTCCGGCTATGTGCACGATGTGGTGGGATGCACATGAGCTAGGTGAGATGGGATGTTTGGCTATGTGCACGATGTGGTGGGATGCACATGAGTTTGGTGAGATGCACATGATGAATCTTGAAAATTTGCCGTTATTTGCAAATGTATTTTATTGCAATGAGAAACATTCTATTTATACTGCCTTACTTGGATAATTGCTGAAAATTTCCCTTCTTTCCAATTTCATGCTGAATACGGTTCCTTTATCATTAAATGATTTTACAACCAAGGGTTTAAATGAGGGATTTTAATAAGAACTTGAACTAAATGGCATTGTTTTTAAATAAGTGCATCATGTTTTCTAAACCATTCCTTGTCATTACTTGTTCCCTTCCTATATTCACTCATTGAGTTTGTACTCACGTTTTTTAAATTCATGTTTTAGGTTTCCTGAGTTAAAGGTGATTGGATCCTAGGACAAGGTGCTCATCCCTATCCATTGCTCAGTAGGTTTACCATGACATTAAATGTTAGTAACCATGACCAGAGTCATTTCGTTGACGATCAAGGCCTAATTATGTGTATTTGAATACTTGAGGTTAAATACTAAGATTCATTTGTCAAGCTATATATGTATATTATGGTAGATGATGCCATTATGAATGCATAATTGGGTTTTATGAATTGTTTTCAAAGGGACTATTATTGAACAATATGAATCTTGGATTTTAAAGGGATATGAATTACTGTATAAGATTATACAAAGAGGCTTACTTGGGCTTAGTGGGCTGAGCCCATTAGGCCCTTGCGCCGGTAATGGCCTGAAAATTAGGTTGTGACAAATGTGATATCAGAGCCCTAGGTTTAGTCGAGTCACAGGGATTCTCATGTTAGTCAGTGGAGTTGTCGGCATTAATGTAGAGTCTTGTTTATGGCTTGTGACTGCAGCACAAGTCATAGACAAGAGGCTATATACACTCTTATTCTTAGTAGCCTACCCTTTTGCTAACCTCAAATAAAGGTCATAAGTGGTGTCATCGTTTGGGTTTGAGATGTCACCCGAGACACGAGTTGTTGTTGGAAGATTTTAAGTAAATGCTCCTAATAAAAGGTTAATGTGACGGTATATCCCTCCGATTAAGGATGGAGGAAAGTGGAGTTGGATTAATAGGTCCGTGATAACTTGTCCATTTGGTGGAGTTAAAATTTGAGCCCAAGATTGTCAATGGGAAGAAAATTTGATGACTATGACTTGTATTTGAGGTCAATATAGAGGAGCACGTGTGATAATGGTAATAAGAGGCGTACTTTGACTGGAATGACTAGTGGTTGTTGTAAATGAGGTGTGGTCATCAAGAAAAAGGCTAGTAAACCAAACTGCTTTAGAGATGAGCTTGAATTTTGCTATGTTTAGCGTGAGGTCAAAGGATTAAAGGGTTAGTTGTGGATTTGGTAGCTTGAAGTTAAATGACTTAGAAATGTTGATTTAAGTCTAAATGCCATGTGGAGTCCTATATTTGAGCTTGATACACAAATTGCTTTAAAGATCGATTTAGGAGTCTATTTGGATTAAGCATGCCAACTATGATGAAAATGATGATATTTAGTTGAAGTGGTTAAACTATTTGAGTCATAAAATAAGAAAGACAATTAGTTGTGAATACCAAGGAATTGTGGAACACTAGAAATAGTGAATAATGATGTGTGTGGTGTTATCCGTATATGGTGAAGTCATTATACAATATGAAAACAATGTTCTAAGGTGGGATTTATTGATGGTTGACAAGTGTTAAAGAATGAGATGAAATTGAAAATATTGGCTTGGTCTATTATATGTGATAAGCACAAGAGAATATAAATGGTTCTGGAAATTATGGCGTATGCCTGGAGGTACACCAAACGGTTGGGGATGATTAATGTAGTAACCTTAAATGTAGATGAATAACATTGATTAAGTAAACTTCAGCAGCCACCGTGTCGTAGCATTAGGAACACCTCATGTTTAGGACGTATGAATAAGATGTGCAAGGTGTGAAGTTGAACTTATGAATTGAATTAAGGTCATTAGACTTGATGATGAGCTTCGTTAATCATAGTTTTAAGGTTTTGAAAAGGTATTTATATGTATGAATTGGGAAGTTTCTTTATGGCCTTATATATGGGCATGTAGGTAAATGAGAAGTTAGAGAGTTTTTTATATAAATTACTATGTGAAATATTAAGATAAACATTATGCTGACTAAAGTCAAACCCTAAGAAATAAGGGAGACACGAGATTAAGCCTTGTTAAAGGCTAAAGAAAGAATGAATGGAAAGTAAGATAAATGATGGGAGAAATGTGGATGCTGTTATAACGAACATAATAAGCTTGAGGATAATCTATGCGAGTACTAGGTTAGATGGTATGGTTAGGATTAAGAACATGGACACCTTGGAAAATCTTTGAATAATGTCTATTGAGGTCAATGAGCAGAAATTAAGCATACCTTAAATTGTTAAAGTTATTAGTGGCTTTGAAGATAAGCCTTTGATTGTTTGAGTTCTCAATATAACCCTGTTAAAGGAAGTGTTTAAGCGTTTTGGAAGTGTATGGAAAAGCATAAGGGAATATACTAGCTTAACTTGCTATAAGAGGTTGAATTTGGATGGCCATGAGTGTCTTGTGAGTAACTTAGCAATGTATAGGTAAATGTGCAGGGGATCTATGATTGATAGATAAGGATAGAACTTTAACAATGAGGTGGTGATTTGAGAATTCAAGTACTCATATACGAGTAAAGATTTGGTAATGAGACATGACCTAGGATTGGAATACTACAATATGAATTTTGGCTAAGACAATTGACTACAAAACACGTGGTGTTTGGGGATGGTGCCAATTAATGGTTGACTCTCGTATGAGAATGGAATATTGAAATCAGTTTTGTGTATTCACCATAAAAGATAAGCATGATCTAACCAACTATAAGAAGAAATGATTTTAAACTTGATTGTCGGTTATTTTGATTTTACAAATGGCTTATTGAGCTTGATATGCCTAAGGCTACTCGAAGTTAAAATTTTTGAAAAAAATATATGTATGGATATATATGTTGCATATTGGTACAAAAGCTCATACGGGTTGGTTATAATTTGATTCGATGATGATACTCTATCAATGGTTATAGTGCTAAACAATGATTAAGATAATTTATCGCTGATTTTGGCAATAAACAAGTTGATTATGATACTGTTAACTCAAAAGTAAGTGTTTATGCTTTTGGTATAAGTTCATCAAATTCTATTATATCGTGATCAAACTTGGTGTTTTGATATAGCTTGAGGGGCTTGGCATATGAACTAGCTTAACTGTGAGCTAGAAATTGTTAGGCTATTATGAAGTACATAAATAGAGAAGTATGACATGAATTTAACATTCTAAAGAGCAATGGAAAATGATGTATCGGTTTTGGTATAGCTCCAATATATAGTTTTGATATATAAAGATTTAGGAAAAAGTTTATAGCTTATGCGTGAAGGTGTGCATTTGAATTCGTGTAAGTAAAAGTGTAAAATCTACCTTGATTGGCATAAAGCCCATGATTTAGAATGAAGGATGATGGATTTAATTTTCTAAGGTAACAAGGGCTGAAAGAAGTTAATTTCGGAAAAATCTTAGTAAATGATTCTTTGATTTTAAATTGCACTCAAGGAAAGATCAATGTCTAATTTCATCCTCAGATTGATAAACTAATGAGGCCATAAGATCTGACATTTGGAGTAAATTTAAGGAATTTCAAGTTAGATATGTTGTATGTGGTTGATGACGGACAAATTAGCCATGACATTGGAAATATAGAGATGATTAGTAATCAAGACGAGACTAGGAAAGGGAACTTTAAAAGAAAATTTTAAGCAACTTTAACCTTAATAGGTTGAGTTATTGATTAAAGAGATTGGTTAAGATCATAAAGAGGTATATGGGATGTCATGGTTTATTGAAATGCCTAGTGGTATAAGTTGAGATTTATCTACTGAGCACTCGATCATGAAAGTATTAGAGTTTATTTTTGGGGATATGGTTACTAGTGGTTACTAGATTTGAATCATCCATGATGTTAAATATATCTGAAATAAATAAAGCGTGTTTTGACCCTTACGTATTATGAAATGCTTGAATGTGGGAAGGTTTGATAAAAGATCAAGGTAGAGGAGTTGTGGATGGTTAAGTAAACATGCATAATTGATGATTTAAAGATGATTTGATTGAGGTGTGACCAGAATTAATAACATATTTGAATTCTCTTCACAAGATGAAGAATGATATTGTTTTGATCCAACAAGAGTAGTACCCATGATTAAATGTATTATCATATTGTCGAATTTTCTATAAAGATTGGAAGTCGATATAATGCATAAACCAAGATCTTATGTTAAGAATGCTCAACACAAGTGATGTGGCAGAATTTTAGAACTTTGACTATTCACATTATGCTGATTTGAATTTGAGGACGAATTCATTTTAAGTGGGAGAGACTTGTGAGACCCTGTCAAGCTCTATTAAAAGACGATATTGTACCGAGTGATACAACTAAGTTAAATCGAGCCTTGAACTAGTTCAAATAGAAATTCTAAAAGGAATTTGAAAATTCTAAAACCCACAGAATGGCTTAGAATAGTGATTCGGAGTTCAAGGTCCAGTTTGGAGTCCATCAGGAAAATTGACCGATTAGGGACAAAACGATCATTTTACCATTTGATGATAAAATGGAGATTTTTAGTCAAGATTTGATCACATTTGACGAAGAATAATTATATGAAATATAATTATGATTATTGGAGTACAAAATGATGTTTAGCAGTGAAAAATTATGATTCCCGATATTTTAGAGTACAAGGGCAAAATGGTAATTTTGCCACCAGAGGACTAAACGAGAATTTTTATAAAACGATTTTTTTGCCCTATTTGGTTAATATTGATCAATATTAGTGTTATTTGAGGTTGAAAAGTAGAAATAATGTGATTCCGGTACATTTCAGATTATAGGGGTAAAATCGTAATTTTTTCATCGCAGGAGCAAATCGGTAAATTTTTTGCCCCAGCACTTGTCAAGACCAAGGGATTTTAATTGTGGTAGGATTGGATAAATACCAGAATATTTGTGGTGGAAAATTAAGAAAAAATGGTCAAAAAATTAAAAAAAAATTGGGCCAATAAGCATGTGACACGTGGCATGCTTGATTATTTTATTATGTTTTATAGAAATCAGCCCATTAAATCCCCAATTCTCTCACCATTTTCGGCCTAGGCAACCAGCAACAAGAACAAAGGAAGAACAAGAAAACCTAGGTGGAAATTCAAAGAAAAAGTGAAGAAATCAAGGAAACAAGCTAGGTAAGTTAGAATTTCTTTAATTCTCCTTGATACCTAGCTTACCCATGCTTTTGTTCTTGATTTCCATGGTTGAATATTGAGTTATCATGATGAATTCAATTCTGAAAAATGGGTATGGAAGAGGANTGAATTCAATTCTGAAAAATGGGTATGGAAAAGGAATTGTTGTTGGAATAATTAGATTTTAGCCTATGTTAGTGTTTAGGGATAGTTAAGCATGGTTATGAACAAAAACAGAAAAAAAATATTCAATTTCTCTAGGTTTCCTTGTTGATCGAACCATGAGTGCTGAATATCAATGGGGGATTGTTTATATTTCAAGGAAAATGGCTTGGAAAATAATGAATTAAGGTGAAACAGTTATGTAGGAAAAAAATTTCGGTGCTAGTGCACCAAATGACCGAATTTTTCTATAAGGAACTGTGAGGGTTCTAATGCTGAATTTGGCTTTATTTAAATTGTATGTGGTAAATTAAGGTATTAGAGGAGAAATGAATTAATTTGGAGGTGATTTGGACACAATTGCCAATTAATCGGGTGATCGGTCGAATTTAATCGATACCGCGATTAAGCGGTAATCGGACGTATTTTTTGCATTTACATATCAAGCATTAGTAATTTAAATTAGTTTATATCAATTTAGGGACAATATGGTAAATTCCTCGACTTTGTTATTTGTCAAGGTAGTGAGACGTCCAGAAAAGGCAAAGGAATTACGCTTGAGGACTATTAGTCCGAATGCATCCGAAATTTGAATTTTCGACACCTGTGAGTGGACTGCCTTCAGAACTTGTTTTGGGAAATATAATGAAATTGCCACCCATTTGAATGAATTACCAAGCTTTTCATGAAAACAAGTGCCTTGGGAACAAGCTTTTGAAAAATGGTTTTATGTTGTAATATGTGATTACTATGGATTCATGCACTATTGTATTATGATGATATATATATATATGTGTGTTGTGCATGATGAATGATATTGTATATAATGACTGTAACCGTGTGTGTGCACAATGTGGGGAATGCACATGCCGGTGATGATGGTGGCGTGAGAGATAGATGATAATAGTGCCCGTGTGTACGATGTGGGGGGATGTACACAATGGCACTGATTGTGCATGATGTGGGGGATGCACATGATGGTGCCGGCTATGTGCACGATGTGGGGGGATGTACATGAGCCGGGAGTGATTATGATGATATTGATGTTTGTCCATGTAATTATGCATATCTAGATTTATGAAATGAAAGCTCATGAATGCGATATATGGTTGACATATATGTGAAATTTGACACATTGTACTTTTAGAATTTTCATGAGTTTATGTTGATTTTGTTAGTTTAGCAGGATGGCTTTTTGTTGAGTAAGGAAAATATTTCTCTTGTTGCTCTGTTTTCGCTACAGCGAAAGTCATGCTCGCTGTAGTGAGAAACTCTCGGGTTTGAGGACCTTTCACCAGAACTAGTTCTCGCTGCAGCGAAAAACTTTCTGTTTCTGGGTAACAATTTCGCTGCAGCGAAAAACTTTCTGTTTTGTCTCCTATCTTGTCCAATTACTGCCCTATTTTTCACTTCTTTGCTACCATATCTGAGCATGGACTTCCAACATTTAGGACAAAATGAGTTAAGTTTAAAATGAAGGGTTTTTAATGTGAATGGAACTAAATTGCATTGTTTTGAAACAAGTGCATCATGATTTTAAATTCTCCCTTGTTGTTGTTGCTTGTTCCCTTCCTTGTTCACTTAGTGGGTTTATACTCACCATTTTTAAATTCATGTTTTCAGATCACGAGGCAGCCGGTAACTAGGACGAGGTGTCATTGTAGACCTGTGTCCATTTTTTGGTAGGTGCCTCGACATTCGGTAGCTGTATATTTATCCGAGTCACTCCGCTGGAAGTCGAGTGTTATTTTGTTTTGTATAGACGAACTTAATATAAATTATTAGAATACATATTGTAGACATTGTATGTAAAATTTTAAGGAGTAATGCTAGTACGAGTTGGCAATGTATATCACTATTTTGATTCAAAGTTATGAAATATGACTTAGTGATATTAGATGGAATTATAAGTAAGATAAATAATAGGCTTGCTTGGGTTTAGTGGATTACGTCCATTGGACCCTTACACCGATCATGGCTCGAAATTTGGGTCCTGACAATGTTGGTATCAGAGCCCTAGGTTTGTCTAGATCCTAGAACTTCCTTTTGTTGGTCTAGCGGAGAGTCGGGTCTTTATGTGGGAACTTCAGTTGTAAAGTGTGAACCACGGCACATTTTACAACCAAATGACCGCATATATTCCCTATCTTAGAAACCACCTTTTGCCTTAAGTATGATTATAATATGTGTTTAATATCAGGTGTTTGCCCTTGTCTAGGTAAGAATGCCGCTTAAGACACGAGCCACCTCAAGACGAATGAGGGAGCAAGATTCTCCTATTGAGATGGCAGATAGACCACAGGCATCCACTCGGAGTGTCCGAGGTAGACGTGGCAGGGCCACTAGGTTGGTGAGGTCGAATACACCTGTGAGTAGGCAAGAGGAGGTTTGTAGAGATGATGACGACCCGTGTGGAGGATATACGGAGGGTAGTAGAGGGGAGACCTACATACAAGAATCTCCTAGCCACCAAGGACAGGCTGATCGCCAATATCGTGAGGTTGAGAGGGGTCACTTAGAGATTTCTCTTCCTGATTTTCTAAAGCTTAAGCCTCCATCATTTTCAGGGTCTGATGCATCAGAAAAACCCCAAGTTTTCTTGGATAAGATGGAAAAGATATGTAAAGCTTTGGGATGCTTCAGTGTTCAGTCAGTTGAGTTAGCCGCTTTCCGATTAGAGGATGTGGCGCAAGAGTGGTATAGCTCTTTGTGTAGAAGTAGACCGACAGATGCAACGCCATTGGCTTGGAATGAGTTTAGTGCAGCCTTCTTGGATCGATTCCTACCACTCAGTGTACGTAATGCTAGAGCTAGGGAGTTTGAGACTTTGGTACAGACTTCGAGTATGACGGTGTCGGAGTATGACATCAAGTTCACACAGTTGTCTCGGTATGCTCTTTACCTCGTTTCTACTGAGAAGATAAAGATTCAGACGTTTGTGGATGGGTTAGTAGAGCCACTGTTTAGGGCTGTGGCATCTCAAGATTTCACTACCTATTTCGCAGCGGTAGATTGTGCTCAGCGCATTAAGATGAGGACCAATGAGAGTAGGGCTGCGAGGGATAGAGCAAAGAGGGCCAGGATAGAGGGTTATCAGGGCCGTAGAGATTTCAACAGTGGTGGTTTGTCTTCTAAACGTCAGGGTCCACAGAGGGATTCACGATTATCTCAGCAGAGGAGTGACTTGCTTAGTGCTAGTGTTAGGACGGGACAAAGAACTTTCAATGCTAGGAGGCAACAAGATTTGAGATAGAGTAGTCAAGTTATCCACCCTTGTAATACCTGTGGGAGGAGACATAGTGGACGATGTTTACGTACTGCTGTAGTTTGTTATGGGTGTGGCCAACCCGGGCACATTAGGAGGAATTGTCCGATGGCTCATCAATCACAAGATTCTGCACGTGGTTCCACCAAGCTAGCTTCGTCTGCTCTTTCAGTTGTTGCCTCATCTGGCCGAGAGGCTAGTGGATCGAGAGGTAGAGGTGTTGGTACTTCCTTTCAAGGTAGGCCATCTGGGTCCGGACATCAGAGTTCTGTTGGTAGAGGCCAGGCGAGGGTGTTTGCGTTAACACAGCAGGAGGCCCATACATCCAATGCTGTGGTCTCAGGTATTCTTTCAGTTTGTGATATGAATGCTCGAGTCTTATTTGATCCTGGTGCTACCCATTCTTTTATCTCTCCATGTTTTGCATCTCGGTTGGGTAGAGATCGTGTTAGGAGAGAGGAATAATTAGTGGTGTCTACTTCTTTAAAGGAGATATTTGTGGCCGAATGGGAATATGAGTTCTGTGTAGTACGAGTCAAGGATAAGGACACTTTGGTGAATTTAGTGGTGTTAGACACCTTAGACTTTGATGTGATCTTGGGGATGAATTGGTTATCACCCTGTCATGCTAGTGTGGACTGTTATCATAAATTGGTTAGATTTGATTTCCCCGGTGAACCATCATTTAGTATTTAAAGGGATAGGATTAATGCTCCAACCAATCTGATATTAGTCATTGCTGCCAAAAGATTATTACGACAGGGTTGTATAGGTTACTTGGCCGTGGTAAAAGATACTAAGGCGAAGGTTGGAAATGTAAGTCAAGTGTCGGTGGTGAAAGAGTTCGTGGATGTATTTCCCGAGGAGCTACCAGGTTTACCTCCCGAGTGGGAGATTGAATTTTGCATAGATTTAATTCCCGACACTAGACCTATATCCATACCCCCATATAGAATGGCACCGGCAGAGCTTAAAGAGCTTAAGGATCAATTAGAGGATTTGTTGGATAAAGGCTTCATCCGTCCTAGTGCATCTCCATGGGGAGCACCAGTGTTATTTGTAAAGAAGAAAGATGGGTCACTTAGGCTGTGCATTGATTATCGACAGCTTAATAAAGTGACGGTGAAGAATAAGTATCCTCTCCCAAGGATAAATGATTTATTTGATCAACTACAAAGAGTACAATGTTTCTCTAAGATAGATCTGCGATCTGGGTACCATCAGTTGAGAATCCGAAATGAAGATATACCCAAGACCGCATTTCAAACAAGATATGAGCACTATGAGTTCTTGGTGATGTCATTTGGGCTCACGAATGCTCCTGCAGCCTTTATGGATTTCATGAACTGAGTGTTCAAGCCTTATTTGGATAAGTTCGTGGTGGTGTTTATTGATGACATCTTGATATATTCGAAGAGCCAAGAGGAGCATGAGCAGCATCTTAAGATAGTGCTCCAAATTTTGAGAGAACAGCAATTGTATGCCAAGTTCTCCAAGTGTGAGTTTTGGCTCGAAAGTGTTGCATTCTTGGGGCATGTGGTATCTAAGAATGGGATACAAGTTGATTCAAAGAAAATTGAAGTAGTGGAAAAATGGCCAAGGCCAACATCAGTTACGGAGATTAGAAGCTTTGTGGGTTTCGCTGGCTATTATCGTCACTTTGTGAAGGACTTCTCCAAAATAGTCGCCCCTCTGACTAAGCTGACACGTAAAGATACAAAATTTGAGTGGTCTGATGCTTGTGAGAATAGCTTTGAGAAGCTTAAGGCATGTCTCACCACAGCCCCAGTGTTAAGCCTGTCGCAAGGCACGGGGGGTTATACGGTGTTTTGTGATGCATCAAGGGTTGGTTTGGGATGTGTATTAATGCAACATGGGAAGGTGATTGCGTATGCATCTAGGCAACTTAAAAGGCATGAGTAGAATTACCCCATACACGATTTGGAAATGGCAGCAATCGTATTTCCTTGAAAATTTGGAGACATTATTTGTATGGTGAGACTTGCGAGATAGACACGGACCACAAAAGTCTGAAGTATATATTTCAGCAGAGGGATCTTAACTTGCTGCAACGTAGATGGATGGAGTTGCTAAAGGATTATGATTGTACTATTCTTTACCATCCCGGTAAGGCCAATGTAGTGGCAGATGCCTTGAGTCGAAAATCAATGGGAAGCTTGGCACATATTTATACTGATAGGAGATCATTGGTTAGAAAGATCTATAGCTTGGGAGACATAGGTGTGCATTTGGAAGTTGTAGAGACAGATGCATTGCTAGCACATTTTAGAGTAAGGCCTATCTTAATGGACCGAATCAAAAAAGCACAAAGTAAAGATGAGTTTGTGGCTAAGGCCTTACAGGATCCTCAGGGAAGGAAAGGAAAAATGTTTACCAAAGGCATAGATGGAGTGTTGAGGTATGGAACCAAACTTTATGTGCTTGATGGTGACGAGTTGAGGAGAGAAATATTGGAGGAAGCTCACATGGCAGCTTATGTGGTACATCCAAGGGCTACAAAGATGTATCAAGATTTGAAAGAGGTGTATTGGTGGGAAGGACTTAAGAGAGATGTAGCTGAGTTTGTCTCCAAGTGCTTGGTTTGTGAACAGGTTAAGGCTGAGCATCAAAAGCTTGCAAGGCTACTACAGCCATTACCAGTACCCGAGTGGAAGTCGGAACATATTGCTGTGGACTTTGTAACGGGTTTGCCTCGAACCAATGGGGGATATAATTCAATTTGGATAGTAGTAGATCGGTTAACAAAGTCAACTCATTTTCTTTCAATTAAGACTACTTACGGGGCTACCCAATATGCTCGAGTTTATGTGGATGAGATAGTACGACTGCATGGTATTCCCATTTCTATAGTATATGACAGAGGAGCTCAGTTTACTATTAGGTTTTGGGGAAAGTTGCAGGAAGCATTAGGCACTAAGTTGGATTTCAGCACAGCTTACCACCCTCAGATTCATGGATAGTCTGAACGGACCATACAAACATTGGAGGATATGTTGAGAGCTTGTGTGATAGACCTTGGTGTCAGGTGGGATCAATATCTACCCTTAGTGGAGTTTGCCTACAACAATAGTTTCCAAACTAGCATCCAAATGGCACCATTTGAGGCATTATATGGACGGAAATGTAGGTCACCCATTGGATGGCTAGAGGTGGGAGAAAGGAAACTTTTGGGGCCTGAATTGGTGCAGGATGTAACCGAGAAAATACGCATGATCCGTCAGAAGATGTTAACGCACAAAGTAGACAAAAATCATATGCTGATAACCGACGGAGAGACTTGGAGTTCCAAGTAGAAGATCATGTATTTTTGAAAGTTTCGCCAACTAAAGGGGTAATGAGGTTTGGCAAGAAAGGGAAGTTAAGTCCTCGGTATATAGGGCATTCGAGATCTTAAAAAGGGTTGGAGCGGTGGCTTATCGTTTGGCATTACCACCAGATCTTTCGAGTATTCATCCCGTGTTTCATGTGTCCATACTTAGGAAGTACAACCCGGATCCATCACATGTAATATAGTATGAAACCATTCAGTTGCAAGATGATCTAACCTATGAGGAACAACCGGTAACTATCCTTGATAGGCAAGTTAAAAAGCTCTGTTCAAAGGATGTAGCCTTAGTGAAAGTGTTGTGGCGGAATCACACTAGCGAGGAGGTAACGTGGGAAGCTGAGGATGAGATGCGGACAAAGCATCCACACCTCTTCGATATGTAAAGGTAAGCCACTCTACATTGAATTTAAATTCAGGAACCGAATTTTTATTAGTGGGGGAGACTGTGAGACCTTGTCAAGCTCAATTAAAAGACGATATTGTACCGAGTGGTACAACTAAGTTAAATCGAGCCTTGAACTAGTTCAAATAGAAATTCTAAGAGGAATTTGAAAATTCTAAAACCCACAGAATGACTTAGAATAGTGATTCGGAGTTCAAGGTCCAGTTTGGAGTATATCAGGAAAATTGACCGATTAGGGACAAAACGATCATTTTACCATTTGATGATAAAATGAAGATTTTTAGCCAAGATTTGATCACATTTGACCAAGAATAATTATATGAAATAAAATTATGATTATTGGAGTATAAAATGATGTTTAGCAGTGAAAAATTCTGATTCCCGGTATTTTGGAGCACAAAGGCAAAATGATAATTTTGCCACTAGAGGACTAAACGGGAATTTTTATAAAATGATTTTTTTGCCCCATTTGGTTAATATTGATCAATATTAGTGTTATTTGAGGTTAAGAAGTAGAAATAATGTGATTCCGGTACATTTCGGAGTATAGGGGTAAAATCGTAATTTTTTCACTCCGGGGGCAAATCGGTAAATTTTTCACCCCAGCACTTGTCAAGACCAAGGGATTTTAATTGTGGTAGGATTGGATAAATACCAGAATATTTGTGGTGGAAAACTAAGAAGAAAAAGTTAAAAAGTTAAAAAATTAGGCCAATAACATGTGACACGTGGCATGCTTCATTATTTTATTATTTTCTATAGAAATCAGCCCATTAAATCCCCAATTCTCTCACCATATTCGGCCTAGGCAACCAGCAACAAGAACAAAGGAAGAACAAAGGAAAAAACAAGAAAACCTAGGTGAAAATTCAAAGAAAAAGTGAAGAAATCAAGGGAACACGCTAGGTAAGTTAGAATTTCTTTAATTCTCCTTGATGCCTAGCTTACCCATAATTTTGTTCTTGATTTCCATGGTTGAATATTGAGTTATCATGATGAATTCAATTCTGAAAAATGGGTATGGAAGAGGAATTGTTGTTGGAATAATTTGATTTTAGACTATGTTAGTGTTTAGGGATAGTTAAGCATGGTTATGAACAAAAACACAAAAGAAATATTCAATTTCTCTAGGGTTCCTTGTTGGTCGAACCATGAGGGCTGAATATCAATGGGGGATTGTTTTTATTTCAAGGAAAATGGCATGAAAAATGATGAATTAAGGTGAAACGGTTATGTAGAAAAA
>NC_030854.1:18210870-18230707 GCF_000208745.1 Theobroma cacao | reverse complement strand
GTATAATGTTGATATATATATATATATATATATATATATATACTATGTCATAAATGGTACCATTGTGTGACAAATGCAACTGTGCATGTGCAGGGTGAGTGTGCACTTGCTGGTGATGACGGTGGTGAGGGAGATGGATGGTGATACTGTCCGGCTATGTACACAATGTGGTGGGATGCACATGAGCTGTGTGAGATGGGATGTCTGGCTATGTGCACGATGTGGGGGGATACACATGAGAGATGGATCATGAGCTGAGTACTGACTTAGTTTTATAGTCTCTTCTTAACAGGTTCAGTCAGTTCGTGTTGAACTTCCGTATGAACCGTTTAGAAGCTATTCTTCCCAAAGTTCTGAACATGTTGGACATGATAGAGAAGTCTATTAAAAGTGCAAAAGGGGCTTTACTTTTTGTTTCATTTTCAAAGGCTTAAATGAAGCAAAAGAAAAAGAAACCTAAAAAGGGAAAAAGGTAACATCCTAAAATCAGAAAGCATTGAAGCTTAAAAGAGGTGTCAAAAAAGACAAAGAGAATGACATTTTCCATTATTGTGGCAAACTTCGGCATTAAAGAAGGAATTGCAATGAGTGCTTAGTTATTGTAAGCAAGAAGAAGATGCTTATTAAAGTTTCTGTTTCAAGTACCATTTGTTATATAGAGGACTTTATATTATACAGGTATATGATACCTTATGTTGGTTTTAATATGTATGACATATTGCAGAGACCAAGTCCTTGGCCAAGGAGACTTGGAGATTATTAAAGATTTTATAAGTCTCTATAAATCTAATGTTATAATTGCAAGAACGAATATAGAGGTCAATAAAAGTATGTTCATCCCAAAGAGTGTTCTAGATGAGGTGAATAGCACTTTCCAAGTAATACCAAAATTCTTTCCAGGTAAAGAGCTGATTAAGGGAATTTGAAAATGGAAGCTTAAAGCTTGCTAGAGGAATGATTTAAGTGTTAAGAGCAAGAAGAAAATAAAAGAAAATAGATAAAACACAATGATTTATAGCGGTTCGGTCCCCTTAACCTGCATCCACTACCTTGATCTCCCATTAAGGATTTTCAAACCAATTCACTAAAATCAATGAAATTCCCAAGCTTCCACCAAGCTTTTACAATGACTTTTCATAGGTTTAGCCACAACCTTTAACAATGGTTTTTCTCGAGATCAACCAAAACTCAAAACTAACTTTTCTAAAGCTATGTTAAAGCCTACAACAACAACAACCAAGCTAGCTTAAGCTTGATCAACCCCTTAGAGTGCCTCACACACTCTAAGTAATCAAGAAATGAAGAAAAGATGAAGTTCAATTGATCACCTAGCTGATGTAAGATGTACAAAGTTAAGCTCAAACACCTTTTTCAAAGGATGAGAGTGAAATACAAGTGTAAAGAGAAGGTTTTTGATTTTCTAAGCGCAAAATCACTTTGGATGGCTTTTCTATGTATTTTTGACTGTTGGAAAGGCTTTAAATACTTGAAAATTACCTATGGTTGTTCGAGATAGAAACTAGCCGTTTCTAGCTGTTATTTTGTCCTTTTGTGCTTAAATTTAAATGTGTAGACAATGCTTTATTAATTGGTTAAAGGCAAACTTTAACTGATTAAGCCTTCTTTGACTTGCACACTGTTTCTCAGTGGTAACCAATTAACGACAACTTTAACTAATTAATAACTTTCTATTTTCAAGCACCTTTAAGCACTATTTTTGGTTACTCTCCTTCCAACCATCTAATGCTCCTTTAAACTAATTAAAGCTTCTCTCCATTCATCCTTAATTGATAAAAATGGGGTCCAACCAATTAAGAAGTCTTCAACATTAAATCTCTTGGTTTAGTGCCTTGGATGGTCATCAATATTTTGAATTTGAATTTTGGCGCTTCTTGACATTTTAACTTTAACCTTTAACTAGTTAACTCTTTCTTTTAATAGATTAAAAGGATTCTATTTTGCATCTAGCACCCTCTTAAATGATTAAACCTTGTGTTCACCAGTTAATACCTTTATGTTTGTCCTTAGTGTAGTGCCTAGATTGCTTTAATTGATTAAGGCTATGTTAATCGGTTAAGACTAATCTATTTTCATTAAAGTTCTTTCTTCTTTGCTTGTTTAACCAATTACATCTTGCAACTGAACAAGTATCTTGACTTGCTTTCAAATACCAACTATATTAATGAATTTAAGCTTTCTCTTACACATTTAAATAATATATTTAGACACCAATGAATGGGAATGCTTTGTTATCATCAAAAACACATGGAGTCAACATTTTCTCTCTTATTTTTGATGATAACAAAAGAGTGCAATGTCTATGTTCAATATGAATACTTCAAATCTTTATGCATAATGAGTTGGTCCCCCTTAGTTAAAGCATCTAGTTTGCTTCAAAGATTTACAATAAAATATTTATAATATCCACAATAGATAAACAGGATATACAATATCCACAGTAGCTAAGCAAGATATATTAAATATCCATAATAATTAGCGTATAATACTCAACAAAACCATAACTAAGCATTACACACTTTTATTAAACATGAAGACCTATCAAACTCTTATTTTTTTGTAGTGATATAAGTGTATTAAAAAATGTATGAAGTGATACACTTACGATAATCAATCAAATATAATATATTTATTAATCATATTTTCTTTCTTAATATCGTATTGTATTAATACGATACATATCTCATATTGCGCATTATTGATAATTATGAGTTAGTAGCTTTCTGCCACGAGTATTTTCAATTTCTTGGAGGACATACCTCTATAGCTAAGGATGCCATTTCGTGGCAATATGGCCATGGACATTGAAAATCCTGAAGTAACTTTTAAGAAAATGTGTTTTTTTTTAAAGGTTGAGATTTTATTGCTATAGAAGTCTCCAAATGAAGACTTACAAGGAGCAAGGTCACAAGTGACTTGCTTGAAAACAAAAAGAATTCCCAACAAGGAGGGTTAGCAGAACTTAGAAAAGATCTTGATGAACCATCAAACATCAAACATACTAGAAAAGATAACAAAGAAATCAAAGCCAAAATAGGCTTGCCCTAACTAATCTGGGACACTAAAATAGTAAAAATGGAACACTAGAATTTGTAGGGGCAAAATCAAAATAGAGATGGCAGGTTTAGGGAAGGTTAGCATTGTGATTAACAAAGCAGACATTGTAGTTGGCTTTTCTCACCACCCTAGATTTTGCAAGTCCGTCAGCTACCATGTTGGCTTCGCGCCTAATGTGGCAGAAAGAGATGCTTGTGATGTTGCGTAAGTGGGCTCCAATTGCATTTGAAATAAATTTCATACGCCATGGAACTTTGCTGTGATCACTCACCCAGTTTATGGCATTGGTGGAATCGCTTTCCACTTGTAACTTATGAGTTGTGGCCCACAGGGAAGAAAAGAAGAAATTAATACTTTGTTGAATGGCTTTGAACTCTACGAAGTTAGAGTCTTCAACACCTATGTGATGAGTGAAAGTCCCCTTAATAAATCCTAAGTGGTCTCTAAGTACTCCCCTTATGCCAGCTAGTTCAAGTTTTCTTCTAGTTGTTCCGTCAGTGTTGAGTTTGAGGGTTTCAATTGGAGGAGACAGCCAGTCGATGTTTTTCCTTTGGGAGATCTTTTTCTTATTGCCATAGAGGACAGTAGGATTACAGAGACACATAACTGTTGGAATGTGCCCCATTTACCATCTCTCTTTGCACCATAGGGAATATCGAAGAAGGATAATATCAACCATTTGCGTCGCTTCGAAGTTCTTCCCTTTAAAAATAATTTCATTCTAGTATAGCCATAGAGACCACATAGTAGCAAAGAATAACATTTTCCATGCATTCTTCATATGCGAGGGCATGGGATAAAAGAACTAAGCCTTAAAGAATGATAGAGCATCACCAGGGGAAACCCAACAAATGCCCCATTTGTGACAGTGGAGAGACCATGTCTTCCATGCTATTGTACAATCAAATAGGAGGTGAAACGGAGTTTCAAGTTGAGTAAAACAGAAGGTACAATTGGCATAGTTTGGATTAATGATTCCTCTGTGCATAAGAATAGCTTTGACAGCCAGTTTTTTATGAAGAGCTTGCCAACAGAATGTTTCAACCTTCAAAGGAGCGAGACCAATCCATAAATTACTCTAAGGGCTATCATACGTCAAGTGGTCTCCATAAAAGGCCTTATAGAAAGAGGAAGATAAGTCAAGACCACTAGTTGTCTTCCTCGAAATTACCTTATCTTGATAAAAAAAATGTGGTTGAACATTTTCAATGAGGGATTTAAAATCTTCCCATTGTTTCAGCTCCTAATTAAAAGGCTGCCTCCTTAGTTTAACATCCTATGTCCATTTGTTGTTGATCCATTTACCCGTGTCAACTATAGAGGCCTTTTTATCCTTAGCTAAAGCAAAAATCCTAAGGAATTGAATGGAGAGAGAGGAGTTGCCAACCCATGTGTTTGTCCAAAAGCAAATAGTGTATATGTTCCTCAATGAGTGTCCAAAGCCCGCAGTGACAAGATCATGATACTTGCTAGTGAGATTGAGAGGCTTTGTGATGTGCCGCCACAGAAGAGAAGGTTGGTATGCCTTTGCTGGGGGAGTCATAATAGTTGGGTTGAGTCTATTTTTTGTTGAGATTACTTGGCGCCATAGACTTTCAGGCTTATTGGCATAAATCCATAGCCACTTGTTTAGAAAGGCTCGATTTTTCAATTTGAGATTTATAATTCCAAGCCCACCTTGACATTTAAGCTTGGAGACTAAGTCCCAGTTGATGTAGTGAATTTTCCTCTTATTTAAATTTCCAAACCATAGAAAACTTCTTTGAATACTCTCCAACTGCTTTTTGATTGAAGAAAGCATTTGAAGAATAGAAAGACAATATAGTGGGAGACTAGAAAGGACAAAATTAATGAGTGTGATTCTAGCTCCTATGGAAAAATGTTGACCCTTCCAACTTGCAAGCCTTGAGTTGAATTTTTCGACAACGAGTTGCCAAGCACTTTGTGCTCATAGGTTGGCTCCAAAAGGAAGTCGAAGATAGTTGGTGGGCAAGGACTCAACTTTTCAATTTATCATGTTGGCCTAAACATTAAGAAGGTCAAGTTCAATTCCAATACCCAAAAGGCTACTCTTGGAGAAATTTATTGAGTCTTGAAATTGCTTGGAAAATTTTAAGGAGCCTTGCAATATTCAAGAGCTGATCAAGTTAAGGTCTATAGAAGAAGAGAGTATCGTCTGCGAATTGTAAGTGAGAGATAACAATGTTAAAGCTACCAAGACCAATTCCCTCAAATATTTTCAGATCATTTACTTTTTTAAGGATGATACTACGTGTTTCAGCCACCATATTGAAGAGAAAAGGTGAAAGAGGACACCCTTGTCAAAGACCCTTTTGAGTTTTGAATTGGGAGGTTGGGGTTCCATTAAAAAGAACAAAGATGGAAGCTATTGAAATGCGTTAACAAATCCATCTTCTCCATTTAGGACCAAACCCCATAAGTTTCATAATAAAATCAACATAACCCCAATTTACACTATCGAAGGCTTTTTTGAAATTGACTTTAAATAAGAGACTACCTTAATTACTTTTTTGAAGGAATCAAGAAGCTTGTTGGCAATTAGAGTGCAGTCAAGGATTTGTCTTCCCTTTACAAAAGCAAACTAATTTTCACCCACAACTGAGTTGATGATTGTCTTCAGCCTATTAGTAAGAACTTTTGCAAGAATTTTATAGACACTACCTACAAGGCTGATAGGCCTGAAATGATCAATAGATGAAGCCCCACAAATTTTTGAAACCAATGTGATGAAAGAAGCATTAATGTTCCAGTTGAACCTTTCAGTGTTATAGAAGTTCTTCATGAAAGAAAGAATATCATCCTTAAAAATAGACCATTGCTTTTTAAAGATCTCCAAATTGAATTCGTCAAGGCCAAGAGTTTTCTTACCATCACAATGTTGAATGGTTGATCTTATTTCCTCCTCTGTGAAAGGGGCCTCAAGATTGGCATTTTGATCCTCATTGATTTGTTTGAAGTGGCAGTTAAACTCTTTGAGTTTTAAAGTGGTTTTCTTTTGAAAGAATTACAGAAGTGGGAAACCACCTCATTTTTAATTTCAGTAGGGTCTTGAATGGTGGAGCCATTGACTTGAAGTTGGTGGATGCTGTTGTGCCTTTTTTTGTTAGAGGCTATAAGATGAAAAAACCTGGTGTTTCGATCTCCAAGTTTGGTCCATTGGAGTCTAGATTTTTGGAGCCAAGAACGTTTTTCTCACAAGAATAAATTCCAAAGATCAGTTTTAAGGGATGATAACTTTCTTTCTTAGGAGAAGAAAGTTCTTTAAGCTCGACCTTTTTCTCCAAGTTGTCAATTTCTTTTTCCAAGAGAGGGATCTTTCTTCCATCCTCCATATGATGCTGTTGTTGCCATGTCTTTATAGAATTCTTGAGCTTTTTAATTTTATCAAAAAAGCCAGAGGCATTGTCAGCTTTAATAAGGTTCCATGAGAGTTGAAGGTTAGCAATGAAGTCCTCGTTTTCAAGCTAGTGGGAGAATAAGCGGAAGGGCTTAGGCCCTCAATTCAAGTGATCAACAGCTAAAGAAATTGGATTATGGCTAGAGGTTGACCGAGGAAGAACTTTTTGAACCAATGATGGAAATTGTAGAACAATCTTGCTACTGAGGAGGAATCTGTCAAGGCGACATTTTGTTGGGTCATCTCTGTTATCTGACCAAGTGAACAGACCGCCAGAGAGTGGAAGATCAACCAATTCCACTATGTTGATGAAATTAGAGAAGAGAGCCATACTATTATAATTAAAGTGATCACATGTTTTTTTAGTTGTAGATTTAACAATGTTGAAGTCCCCACAGATGCACCAGTAGCCTCCCAACTCACTTTTGAGGTTATGATTTCCAACCAAAGATTTGCACGCTCCACAGGGCAATTGGGGGCATAAATATTAAGAAAAGAGCATTGAAAGTTAATTGGTTTAATATAACTAGAAATGAGTATGTACCTTGGAGAGACTTTGGAAGAGTGGACAAAGAAGTGGTTTGACCATAGTGATATAAGCCCTCCAGCTAGGCCAGTTGCCACTGCCACCTCACTGGAGAAATTCCCTTTTCTCCATATGAATTTGAGTTTGTTGAAGTTGGAATGCATCTTTTTAGTTGTTAACAGTGTTTATCTGAGCAGCCAGCAAACACTACATGCTGAGGCATAAGACTCAGTTAAGTTTAGTCTTATTTTCTTATGTTGCAGTCAGTTATTGTTGGTTATCCTACTTGACACTTGTTAGTCTACTATTTAGAATTATGGATCAGTTATCTATTGAGTTCACTTAGTGGGTAGTTATCAGTTTCTATTATGTTTTCTGTACTTGCTTAAGTAGCAAACTGATATGAATGAAAAATAGTTCTGTTTTTTATCTTCATCTTACTGCTCTTAATCATTCTCTCTACTCTCCTTCATTTTTCTTCACTTATTTTTTTGAAAGTTTAACATGGTATCAGAGCTTCTAGGATCTTGAGGGACCTAGGGTGCTAAAAACAGTAGAGTGTTTTTCATCAAAAGATCTCAGTCTTTTATTCTTCTTTCACAAAAAATTATCTGTCATGGCTTCATCCGGGTTTAGTGTCACAGCACCTCCTGTTTTTTCAGGAGAAAATTATGCTATATGGGCTGTGAAGATGAAAGCCTATCTTAGGGCTTTTGATTTATGGGAGATTGTGGAGATGGGAGGTGACTCTCCTGTGATGAGACATGCTAATCCCACTGTTGCTCAAATTAAACAGCATAGTGAGGATGTAGCAAGGAGATATAAGGCACTTTCTTGCATCCAATCTGCTGTGTCAGATGCCATTTTCACAAGAATTATGACTTGTGATAGCCCAAAGGAAGCATGGGATCGACTCAAGGATGAGTTCCATGGAAGTGAGAGGACAAGACAGATGCAAGCTCTCAATCTACACAGAGAGTTCGAGATTCTGAGGATGAAGGATGATGAAACAATCAAGGAATATTCAGACAAGATTATGAAGCTTGTCAATCAATTAAGACTACTTGGAGAGGACTTAACCGAACGGAGAATTGTTAACAAGGTTCTTGTAAGTCTTCCAGAGAAATTTGAAGCTAAAATATCATCTTTGGAAGACTCAAAGGACCTCTCTCAACTCACTGTTACAGAGTTGGTGAATGCCTTACAAGCCCAAGAGCAAAGAAGGGCTATAAGGCATGAGAATAATGTGGAAGGAGCTCTGTTGGTTAAGAATGAAAGCAAGAATCCAAGTAGTAGCAGTAGAAGAAATGAAGGTGAAAAGAAAGATAAAGAGAAGAGAATGAATGATGGTAAACAAAAAAAAAATAAAAGTAAGTTTCCTCCTTGTAGCTATTGTAAAAAGATGGGCCATGCTGATCGTTTTTGTTGGTATAGACCAGATGTGAGATGCAGGTTTTGTAATCAGTTGGGTCACATAGAAAAATTTTGCAAAGCCAAAGGAACCCGAGGAGAAGAAAAGGCAATTGTAGTTGAAGATAAGGAGGCTGCAGAGGAAGCACTGTTTATGATCAAAAACACTGATTTGAGAGAGAGAAAAGCAGAGTGGTTGATAGACAGTGGTTGCTCTAACCACATAACAAGCAATGAAGAAAATTTCTTGAAACTAAATAGAAACTTTAAGACTCAAATGAAAATTGGTGATGGCAAGTATTTGAAGATACAAGGGAAAGGAACTGTGGGAGTTCAAACACCAACAGGTATCAAAACCATTTCTCATGTATTTTATTCTTCACAAGTTAGCCATAACCTTTTGAGTGTTGGTCAGCTCTTGGAAGACAATTATTCCTTGTGGTTTAAAGATAAGTCTTGCATGATTTTTGATCCCTTGGGTAAGGAGGTGATTACTGTTGGAATGAGGAATAAATGTTTTCCTCTTGACTTCATGAAGAATAGACATCAAGCTTATCAATGTATCTCTAGTGATGCTGAACTATGGCACAGACGTTTGGGACATGTTCATTATAATTCCTTGAAGCTGATGGCCTCATCGCAGATTGTAGAAGGGCTTCCAAGCATTGAGCACACTGAACGTGTCTGTGGAATATGTCAAATGGGAAAGCAAAGCAGGACTCCATTCCCAAAGCAGAGCTTGTCAAGAGCTAATGAGAAATTGGAGCTTGTTCACTCAGATGTTGGGGGACCAACGAAACCTGAATCACTGAATGGAAGCTTGTACTATCTGATCTTCATTGATGACTTTACCAGGTATAGTTGGGTATTTTTTCTCAAACATAAGTCAGAAGTTTATGCCAAGTTTCTATTTTTTAAAGCTCTTGTGGAAAAAGAATCTGGTCAAGCTATGAAGATGTTGAGAACTGATAATGGTACTGAATATCTATCTAATGAGTTTAAGAATTTCTTAGCTCGGAATGGTATAAAGCATCAGTTGACAGTACCATATTGTCCCCAACAAAATGGGGTTAGTGAGAGAAAGAATCGAACCATAATTGAGATGGCTCGATGTCTTCTTTTTGAGAAAGGATTACCAAAAAGCTTTTGGGCAGAAGCTATCAATGCTGCTGTGAATTTGCTAAATATTCTGTCAACTCGAAGCCTGAATTCAAAGACTCCTCATGAAGCTTGGTTTGGATGCAAGCCTTCGATCTCTCACATAAGAGTGTTCGGCTGCATAGGCTATGCCCAAATTCCTGATGAAAAGATATCAAAGCTGGATGTTAAGTCACAGGTTGTTATTAATCTTGGCTTCAGTGAAATTTCCAAAGGATATCGACTATATGATGTTAAGACCAAGAAGGTTCGAGTTAATAGGGATGTTGCATTTGATGAATTCAGTAGGTGGAATTGGGGGACAAACTCGGTTGAAAGCTCAGAAGACTTGAGTATTATCAGTGATGGTCCAGTTCAATTGGAGAATCAACTTGAAGATGAAAATATTGATGATTATTCAGTGAGAGGCACAAGATCTCTGCAAGATGTGTATGAGCGTTGCAATATTATTATTTTGGAGCCAACAAGTTATACAAACGCAGCCAAAGATCAACATTGGATTAAAGCTATGTGTGATGAGATTGAGATGATTAACAAGAACCAAACTTGGCATCTTGTAGACAGACCAGCAAACCAGAAAGTGATTGGGGTTAAGTGGGTCTTCAAAACTAAACTTAATGCAGATGGATCAGTTAACAAATACAAGGCACGTCTGGTAGCTAAAGGGTATGCTCAAGAATATGGGGTAGACTTCTCTGAGACGTTTGCACCAGTGGCTAGACACGATACCATTCGACTTCTAACAGCCTTGGCAGCCAAAGAAAGTTGGAAGATCTGGCACTTAGATGTGAAATCTGCATTTTTGAATGGCTTCATAACAGAAGATGTCTACATTGAGCAACCGGAAGGTTTTGTGGAGAAAGGAAATGAGAACAAAGTTTACAGGCTTCTTAAAGCACTATATGGTCTTAAACAGGCACCAAGGGCCTGGTATGAACAAATTGACAGTTACTTGAGAAGTAAAGGATTCAATCGAAGCATGAATGAGCCAACTTTGTATGTGTTGAATTTAAATGGCTTTGTAAATTTGTTGGTCTCATTGTATGTTGATGACTTACTTGTCACAGGTCCAGATAGTTATGTTGTGGATGATTTTAAAATGAAGATGAAGCAGGAGTTTGAAATGACAGATCTTGGTGAGATGACTTTCTTTCTGGGCATGGAAATTGTTCAAAAACCATATTATATATGTATTCATCAAACCAGGTATGCAAGGGAGTTGCTGCAACGATTCAAGATGGAAGCTAGTAAGTCAGTAGACACTCCATTAGCCTCAAACAATAAGTTTTGCAAGAATGATGGTAGTGGAGATGCTAATGGTGCAGTTTACAGAAGTCTAGTTGGATGTTTATTGTTTTTGACAGCTTCTCGACCTGATATAATGTATGCTGCTAGTGTTCTTTCAAGGTATATGCAAAAGCCATCAGAATTTCACTTTATTGCAGCCAAAAGGGTGTTACGGTATGTGAAAGGGACAATGAATTTTGGTCTCAAATTCAGTAAAAAATCCAGCAATAATCTATTGGGGTATTGCGACAGTGACTGGGCTGGAAGTCTTGAGGATTCTCGAAGCACCACAGGTTTTTGTTTTTCTTTCGGTAGTGCTGTGTTTACTTGAAATTGCAAGAAACAAGATGTAGTTGCACAGTCCACCGCAGAGGCCGAGTATATAGCTGCTGCTACTGCTACTAATCACGCCTTGTGGTTGAGAAAAATGCTTAAAGATATTGGATTTAAGCAAAGAGAAGAAACAACTCTCTGGATTGACAATCAATCTGCAATTGATATTGCCAACAATCCAGTGCATCATGGGAGAACAAAACACATAAGGGTGAAATATCATGCCATTCGAGATGCCATCAAAGAAAAAGAAATTGCTGTGTATCACTGCAATTCTTCTGAACAGCTAGCAGATATTCTAACCAAGAGTTTGAGTAAGGAAAGATTTGTTTATCTCAGGACTATGCTTGGTGTGTGTGAGATACATTCCAAGGAGGTGTGTTGAAGTTGGAATGCATCTTTTTAGTTGTTAACAGCGTTTATCTGAGCAGCCAGCAAACACTACATGCTGAGGCATAAGACTCAGTTAAGTTTAGTCTTATTTTCTTATGTTGCAGTCAGTTATTGTTGGTTATCTTACTTGACACTTGTTAGTCTACTATTTAGAATTATGGATCAGTTATCTATTGAGTTCACTTAGTGGGTAGTTATCAGTTTCTATTATGTTTTCTGTACTTGCTTAAGTAGCAAACTGATATGAATGAAAAATAGTTCTGTTTTTTATCTTCATCTTACTGCTCTTAATCATTCTCTCTACTCTCCTTCATTTTTCTTCACTTATTTTTTTGAAAGTTTAACAGAGTTCGCCAGGCTTGACTTTGCTTTTCTTAGTTTCCTACAGGAAAATCATTTCTGGCTTCCTAGAGTTGACAAGTCTCTGTACTACTCTCTTTCTGACTCTTGAACCAAGTCCCCTGACATTCCATGATATAATATTAATCATAAAAAAAGTGTAAACACGCTAAAGATGGCACGTGGGTTATGAAATGAACTCCTTGTTGCACTCTTCCATTGTACTGAAAAAGTGATTAATAGCTGTTTCTCTATCTTCATCGAGAACAAGACCAAGTAGTGAGCAAATTTCAAGTGTTCTCTGCCTCCTTGATAAGAATTGAATTGCTCCTTCTGAAATACTTGTTGGAAAGTAAGCTATCGTGGGAGATGTTGGTGGTTCTTCATTCACAGAAAGTTTATTGCCAACCCTATTGTTTAATTCTAAATCTGCATTTCCTTTTTCCATTTGCTTTCCTCCCTTTGTTTGCCTTCCCAAGCCTTTCTTCCTCCTACTTTGCCTTGTCTCTGTGATGAGGCATTTTTTAAGCTTTCTAGGCTTTTTCCGCTGAAACAATGTTTTTTTCTCCCTTCCCCAACTAAAAGCTGCATCAAACCAAAGGAGCTCCTTACAACAAATGTAAGGAAACCATCCTCAGACGATGACTACACTCCCTTTCCCAACTAAAAGCTAAAATAAAAGCAATGGAAAAGCCTAGAAAGCTTAAAAAGTGCCTCATCACAGAGACAGAGCAAAGTAGGAGGAAGAAAGGCTTAGGAAGGCAAACAAAGGGAGGAAAGCAAATGGAAAAAGGAAATGCAGATTCAGAATTAAACAATAGGGTTGGCAATAAACTTTCTGTGAATGAAGAACAACCAAAAGGTTAAGGTAAATTTTAAGAGGCATGCAGATCTTTATTCTTCGAGTTTTATTTTTCCTACCTCTTACATAACTCAAAAAAATAAAAGTGAAAAGAAAATACCAAAAAACAAAATACATATTCATATATATGGTTTTCTTTTTTTTTTTTATTCACTGATGTCTGATGCCATAACCAATGCCACACACACACAAGAGATACTTGGCTATGGACATGGATCACATGCGGCTGTAACTAACAAGGGCACTAGGATTTGAGGAAGCAACTGCAAGTAACTCTTGGTCACGCTCAAATGTGGCCATTTCTAGCTCGTCCAAGGTCACCCAAGCTTCTATGTCTCCCCATTTGGAATCTAGCAACACAATCAAGTTCTTGAAATTACTTGGACTAGTGACCCATAATGGCTTTCCCCATCCAAAATCCATTTCATGCAATGGATAGCTGCACAAGTTCGTACAAGTGTAGGTGTTCGTGTCAACTAATTTGCCATTCAGGAGCTGTGCAATCTGTTTACGAGACTCCTGAACTTCTGTGTGACCTTTCTTGCTTTTAATTGTTTTCAACTTGTCATTGCAAACGTTGGTAAAGGCGTCCTTCATCTTAGCAACTATTTGATGGAGTTGCACATCACTCTCTTGGAACAGCACTGGATATGTCCAAATCAGATTTCCTATAGTATTTCCAGGTAAAGGCGGAACCATTCTTTTACGCAGATTTACAACGTTGAGCAAGGCAGACTGCCTGGAGGACCCATATTTTGATTGCGAAGCAGCAGATGCGCATCTCAATACGATTGCCAACACGATTTCTACGTTTGCGGGACGCTGCTGCTTCCCCATGGTGGCAGCAACTTTGGCTTTGAGATTTGCTATTTGTGATTTATGGAAAACAAACCTCTTTGTTGTGCAGTTTCGAGTTGTGGGCGGAGGAGTGGATGTGATGAGTTTATGTATAGGCGGTAGCAAAGACGCCCCAACCAATTTTGGCACGACTACTCTGCCATATTCACGGCTGCTCATGGCAGTCCAGCTCTGAATGAAGGTACACAAAGACGATGCATCAGCGAATTTGTGGGAGACGCAGACTGCAACAGCGGTTCCTCCACATGTAAAGCTGGTGAGTTGAACAAGCAAGATACAGGCCAAGGTCGACCGGATGGCTTTGGGATCGGTTGATGGGACCAATTCCTTAAGAAAACCAGGGTCAGGATGGGTGAGAAAATCATTGAGTTGGCACCCCGTTCTAGCTTCTATGAAACAAGCCCCTTGATCATTGCACTCAATGGTTACCGCATCCTTGACCTGACCAGCAAGCGGGTAGAAATGAAGTAGGATTCTGGACAGCGAGTTTTTGAGGGACTGAGACTTTTGTGATATACTACTGCGAACATTGGGAGCCGTATTGTCTGAGGGATAGAAAAATACGACAGACCCATAATGAATTGCAGGAACATCTTGATCTAAAAGAGATAGATTGAAAGTTCTGAGATGGTGAGGGGTTGGAATGGAGGGTTTGATCGTCTTTCTTGAGGTGACTTCAACCTTCATTTTCTCCATTCTCTTTGCCTCAAAACTACTTGGTGTCTCTTTGCCTTTTTAGACAATGGCAAAACTCCCTCTCTCTAGTCTCAAACATATATAGAGGCCGCCTTTTCATGCAGCGGCACATGAATGCACCTCTTCTCTCAATCCATTCATTAGACCAGTTCGTAAGCTCCTACAATTTCTTTGCTTTTCAATTTTTTCTAATTTTGAAATGAAATATGTTTCCAGCAGGCATACACAAAAGCTGACCACTATTGTCTAGAGACCTGGAGTTACTGGATATTGTTACTTTATTTCTATAGAAATAATTGTCTTTGAATTGGGGGGATATTGTTTAATCTATTTTGTATCTTGGACTGGAACTATTCAGTGTGGTATGGCGTGCAGGCTGGCCAAGTTTGTCATTGAACGAAACAAACAAAATCTGCTCAAATCCAGACTCTATACGTTTAAAAGGTCAACCCAAGGCTATATTTGATTATAATTTATTAAGAGGAAAGTAGGAAGTCTGGATCATAAAATCTCAGATCCAGTCTCCATTCAATGATACAAATTTTCAACCAACAGAGTATCTATTGGGAAGCTGAATTTCCACTTTGTTCTCGTCCCTCTTTCATGCAAATATATATATATATATATATAGCCAATGTGATTTGATCAAACGTTACTTCCATTGAATAAGCATCTAGTTGTCCAGCGAGGCTGATCATAAGCATATCAATGAAGGTAAGAGAAAATTTAAGATTGATTTTACAAATCAAGTTCCTAAAGTTTTATTTTAAAAAATATTTAATTAAAATTTAAATTATTAGATTGATAAATATCTTTAATTCTTTAAACAAAATTTAAACAAATTTTTATGCATTAATAACATATTTGGTTCACGAAATAGAATGAAATATTTGATTCAAATTATTTTTATTGCTAATGTAAAACGCCAAAAAATAAAACTTTTTGCATTGAAATGAAATCGTTAAGAAGTAAAAGTCCACTTGGTTGACCAGCCAGGGTCAAGTCTAAGTTCCAACATGGTAATAGGATTGCCACAATTACTTTTCCTAGAGAACTCTTTCATACATTTCGTCGGGTTACTAACTGGATTTTAGTTTTGTTTGACGTAAAATCTCAAAGTCGCCGCCCTTTGCGGACATGTTCCATTTGTGCAAGATATGGTCTTATACAAATTCTTTGTTTTCGGCCATCTGTTGAAAATTTCAAATTAACATCATATTCTTTTTCATCTCAATAAAGTGACAGAAAAAAAAAAATAGAACATACGATTAGTTTATTTCCCACCTAAACAAGGTCTAGGTATCCCATAACAAGCAATACAACGCAAGTATTCAAATCGTATTTTGACCAGCCATGCATTCTTTTATTGTTTCAATTGATTGAACCCGAGAAGCATGAGAAAAAGAACAAGATAGATGAGAAACGAAAAGCTAAGATGTAAAAACTTTTTCAACATATTCGACAAAGCATTGGAGTCTCCCATAGCAACAAGACTACAGTATTGTTTAATTTACATATTCTTTTTTTGGCTCAGTCCATAGATTATATGTATTGATAAAAGCTCAACGGCTTACGCACCTTGTTCGCATGAGATAAAAAATACAATAATCTGATACAAAACGCCTTGCGAACTGAAACCTGTAGACTAAGTCAAAAATAATACATTCGAAACAGCCTGCCCACCTGACATATAGAACGTCATAGAAAATACCATTATTGCCACAGTCATACCGAGGCACCATAATGAAGCTGCACATACGATTTTACCAGCACACAAAGAACATACCACTACGATCAATGCCTAATTTTTCCAATGGGTTTGCGAAAGCATTAGTTTCCTATAGGTATAAACGAAACTAACACTAAGCAATAACTTTCTTAGGACGATCAATTTCAGAGCAGATTTCCCAACTTGCCCAAGATCTTGGTGCTAGGATTCGACCTCATACTCAAACATGAAAATAATCAAGAAATTAAAAATATAACATAGCAGAATAATAAACTAACATTTAATCAGAGAAACAGTCAAATCTTAAAAGATCAATGTTTATGTTATTCATGTAATTTTTTTAATTTGATTATGAACATTTATAAGTTTAAGAGTTACATACTTTACTCTAGATATCGTAATCAAGAACCAATTAAATCAAAATCTTTGCTTCGTCACCTTTAGAATTTGTCAAATCTTCAGCCATCCAAGTGTTTGACCTCTAACAGTAATCCACATAGTGATCGACTAAGACCGTCTCAAAGGTAAGATTTTTCTACTTGTGCTAGCAAGTTTTGTTTTCGAAAACAAAAAGACCAAAAATTCTTGCCGAATCTTATTTTTGTCAGACAAAGAAAACTATTTTTTTTCTTATTTTAAAAACGGCTGAGAAGTGGCTGGAAGTTTAGAGTTTTAATTTGCTAACATAATATATTTATATAACCAAACTAAATTGTAACCCTAAATACAATAGTTGTATTTTAATTTAATTAAGTCTCTATGAACTTAATTAATTTTTCACTTTTTTTGTCTATTCTAATTAAATCCAACTTAATTGATTATCTTTATTTAATTTTAATCATGTCACTTAATGTGTCTGGCCCATTAGGATTCTAACATGTTGGTAATAAATATAAATCCTAATTAAATATCAATTTGATAATTAATTATATCTATATATCATGAGCTGCATCTAGCAATACATCATGACCACCAAAATGTTAGAGAGTCAATTAAAGAATTTGACAAAGCCTTTCAGTGCAATACGATCCTTTCATCAAATATCCCAAATATATCATAAAGGATGGCTCAGTGTCTATTTATAACATTCTATATTAGTTCTCATAATTCATAACTAACATTATGAATTTAGGAAACTAACTTTCCACAAATTCATCATGCTTTGGCCAAACACTTTGTACAAGTTAATCAAGAATTGAGAAAAAGTGAGATACATCCCCTTATATCACTTGGGGTGATGAATCCTCTCTTGACCACTCATTCACCTTCGCATGCATTATGGCATACCCAAAAACTCCCTGTTTAAGCATTTGGTCGCTTCCAAACCTATAGAGATGAAATCAAAGTATGTCATTCTGCATATAAGATGACTTGGTGTCTCAAATCTAAGGACTAGTTGCATGACTATCACATGAGAACATATTCCATAGACACTTGAGTGAAATGCCGAATGGAGTTCTTATAGTGGGTCATGTTCAGTAAACTTGTTCTTTAACAAGCACCTACATGTTATCCTCACATCCCATATACTTCAATTTATGAGATCGATTGCTTATTTCTCAAATAAGGAGGCTTAACATGTACTAGTCTTTGAGCATTGTCAATGCCCTGTCTTGACAACACAATGACTAGGAACAATTTTAGGAACATGGCTTTAATGTATAGTAATCTCATAATTGTAGCAACTTCACAATTCTCTTGTGAGGCTTTTATGTTCCATGGGCTTCATCCAATTAGTACTTAATAACTCCTTATTATTGCACTAACATGAAGGAAAACCTCTATCACATAAAGTTATGCGATTAATATGCATTAAATGACAATATATATTCCTTAACCAATCCAATTGGCTCAAAGGAATATACCAACAATCTCCCACTAGAATTAGAGTCAATTGCTAACGTATCCAATATCAAACTCTTTCGCTTAGAGATTGTGTCTCTACTAAGACAACTCAAATTGCAATATTTGAGAATATGTTAATTTATATGTTTGACAATCTCCATTGTCATAATCAAAATACTAATTTAGATCACAACGAGACCTTGATTCCATTATTATGGCTCTTGTTGTTACTTTAACAATTCAGAATCATTTATTAGTTCATTAAACCAATAATTCAAATAGCTCTTCTTTTGTAGCCTAAACAAAAGGTTTGTATCCGATTATAAATATAATCATGTAGTTATCTCTTGTTTTGGAATCAGTCCAATACAACTGCTCAATCATAACTTTATGTCACTTTTAACATTTAGGATTCTTTCTATTTTAAACTCCTTTAACATGTCATCCTAAATTCTTTTGTTGAGTCCTGTTTTAGGCTCTAACTTTTTAGTCCCATTTTGATTTTCTTAGACTGACAAATGTATCTTATACACTTTTAATGAATAACTTATCTTACACCCACTAACCTTACGATGTGCACAAAATATGTTCATCTTATTCAATGTATTCAATTATTTTGAATTTATTATATTGAATAAAGATTATTATCCAATCATTCATGTTGGATTATTTAGTAGACTCCTCTTATATGAGTAGTGCATCAATATGCATCCCACTAATGGTTTATATTTAATGGATTTATCTCATGCATTATGCATCCTTATGTCTCCCATTAAATCAATCTTTGTGCATAGATCTTATCTATTAGATTTCATAATTTCATGACCCTTGACCTTGAATGTACAGCCCGACCTTATAAAATACTATTCATGACATACATGTGATGATAGCATGATTGCATGCTAGGAGAGTCCCGAAAAATTTACAAAAGTCGATATTGTACCTAGAAGTACAACAAAGTTTATTTAATCTTCGAACTAGATCAAATAGGAATTTTAAGGTGAGATTAAGAGTTTCACAGTTCATGGATGACTTAAAATGGTAATTTGGAGTTTGAAGATCAATTTGGAGTCAAATAGGAATTTTCACTAACCAGGGGCAAAATGGTCATTTGCCACTTGGGGACTAAATGGGAATTTTAGAAAAGATTTTTTTGACCCCATTTGACTTATTGGAGTATGATTTGAGGTTTAGAAGTGAAAAATTTTAATTTCGGTATAATTTGGAGTAAAAGGGTAAAATGGTAATTTTACCACCTTAGGGGCAAAATTGTAATTTTCCACCACCAAGATATTTTTCCAGCACATGGTCTTCCTTTATCTTCATCTTTGACCCTTGACTAATCATGTGGTGGAGATAAAATGTTTAAATTTTTAAAATTTTAAAAACAGACCAATGACATGATGCCACTTGTCATGCCTTTATTAATTTATTATTTTCATTTTTAAAAGGCACAAAAATCAGCTCATCTTCCACCCCATGGCCGGCCAAACCAGCAAGAAGAGAGAGAAAACAAAAACAAAACCCTAGAGAGAGAAAATCAAAGAAAAAGTGTGAATTTTCAAGGAAATTAAGTGAAAAAGGTGAGATTTTTCTATTAAGCTTGAGTTTTCTTATTCCCAAGCATTTCTCTTTATTTTCCATGATTAAATTACATGTTTTCATGATGAATTCAATTCTGAAAAAATGGGTTAGGAGAGAGAAAGTTGTTGGATTTATTTGATTTTAATTTATGTTAGTGTTTTTAGTTAGTTTAGCATATTTAGAAACAAAACAACAAGAAAAGAATTTATTTTCTCCCCCAACCATTAATGGCTGAATTTACCATGTAGTGAGTGAGGATGAGTTTGATTTTATTCTAGGAGAATTGGTTAAGGAATAATGAATTATGAGCCTAGAAAAATAATG
>NC_030854.1:18176787-18208051 GCF_000208745.1 Theobroma cacao | reverse complement strand
AAAATTGTAATTTTACACCACCAACACTTGTCATGCTCATAGAATTCATCCATTGACTTTTTATGTTATGGATAAGTGAGAAAAAATATGTGATGGAGATAAAAAGTTTAAATTTTTAAAGTTTTAAAAATGGACCAATAATAAAATGACACTTGTCAAGCTTAGAATATTTTATTATTTCCTTTAAAAATCAGCCTATAAACCCCTAACTTCTCTCCAAATATTCGGCCAAGCAAGGAAAAGAGGGAAACAAAGAAAGAACAAACCCTAGGTGGAGAATTTCAAGAGAAAAAGTGTGGAAAATCAAGGAAAACAAGTGAAAAAGGTAGGATTTCTCAATTTAAACTTGAATCTATTTTCCTTAAGCATTTCTCCTCATTTTCCATGGTTAAATGTCATGTTTTCATGGTGAATTCATGACTAGTCGAATGGGTATGGAGAGAGAATGATGTTGGATTGATTTGATTTCAAGTTATGTTAGTGTTTTTAGTTAGTTTACCATGTCTAGAAACAAAACAACAAGAAAAGAATTCATTTTTCCCATCACCCATCAATGGGCGAACCTACCTTGTATTGAGTGAGGATGAATTTGATTTGTTTATTTTAAGAGAATTGGTTAGAAAATGATGAATTATGGTGTGAAAAAATAGTAGGAAAAATCACAGTGTTAATGCACCATTATTGACCGAAAATTCTAAGAAGAAAAGTGAAGATGGTTTTGCCAAATTTTAGGTTATTTGACTTATGTTTGTTGAATTAAGGTATTGGAAAAGAAATGGAGTAATTTGGAGCTAAATTGGACGCGTTGGCCAATTAATTGGGTGATAAGACGAATTAGGCCAATATCAGGTTTAGATGGTTACCTGTGCATTTTGTATTCCATATCATGCATTAGTAGTCTAAATTAGTTTAATTTCGATTTAGTACCACTATAGTAAGTTTCTCGATTTTGTACTATGTCAAGGTGGTGAGTCCTCCGATAAAGGTAAGGAAATTGCATCCGAGGACCAGTAGTCAGAGTACTTCGAAAATTCGCACTCTAGACATTGTGAGTAAACTTATTGTCATTTTAATTATCTAGGGTGGCTTTTAGATGATTTCATGAATTCTATGGAAAAATGGATTTAAAAAGGTAAAATTTCATGTTTTATGAATAAATGTGTTTCAATGAAATTAATTTATAAATTGTTTTGAAATTAATAATGATTTTGAAAAATAGAGTACACGGAGATTGTTATTTGTTGCAATTTGATTGTTTAAATTGATTGGCTTATGATAAATTGGGCATGATTGGCTAGTTAGCAATAGTATTGAAATACAGATTGTTTGTTTGCCTTGAAAGGCTGTGAATTACAATAATTGCCATATCATGTTATTGAATTTTATTAATCGGTGGGATAATTATTAGCTTACTGCAGTAGGCGGGTTCTGTGCACCAGCCTATGAGAGGGGCACAGTAACCCCATTTATATGTGCTCACCTCGGCTGTAAAGGCGCGTAGGGTAGCTCCTGAGGTGATATTTGAGTTCACTTCACGCCGAACCACCACGTGATGGTGAACTCAGCCAACGTCAAGTAACGGCTGTGATGTCCAACGAAAAATGTGTTTTATGTGAAATGTGAATTTTTAACAGCTTTGGCGGTCTCGGTAGGATGCCTCGGCCAAGGTGTCCCCAAGGATGGATTTATGGCACAAGCCTAGTTTTTATGAAATTCATAGGCCTCGTTACGTGTTTTGGATGAAATGCGTTCTAAAGCTGTGACCCAGTTTACGATGATTTAATTTATCGTCTCTATGTACTCAACTCTAGATATTTATGATGATGTTTGTTTACTCATTGGGATTTTATAATCTCACCCTCCTCTTTTCCACCCATTTCAGGCTCAGTATAGGCTGTAGATAGCTGATATCGTCGAAGGCTACAATTGGCTTTACTTCTTTAAAAACTGTAGGTTTGCAGTCTTCGTTCATTTTTGTCATTTGGGGGTCCACATGTCACTGTAAATTAAATTTCATACTCTAGTTATTTGTACTACTGTATGTAGGAATTTATTTTGCTTTTACACTGTAAAATTTATATATGCAGTGTTCTAAAAATATTGTTTTATAAGAAAATAGAATATTTTGCTTAATATTTTTATTTTATTCTAACAGTCATAATTTCACTTTAAACGAATGTTTTAGACATCTAAATTTATTTTTGATTTTGAAATATATGTTCTGCATCTATATACTACATTATTAGTTGGTATCGAAATTTTCAAGAAAAATGACCAAAATATCCTTGTGAGACGAAAATTATTTTTTTTTGTTTTAAGTTGGAAATAGTTTAAAATCTTTTAGAACGTGATATTTGGCAACGATTACTCACAGGGGAAACTGAAGAACTGATATTAAAGTCTTGTGGGGTTTCGATTGACATTCCGAGTAATGAGTGTCTATCGAAACACCGCGACGGTTGTCACGAGCTCAAGGGGAGTACCGGGTCGTGACAAAAATATTCTCACAATGATCTTATCATTATGACTTAGTATTGATTATCATATACACAAGGTTATACTTAAGGATAAATAATTTAGAACAATTCCAAGATAAAATGGGATGCAATGTAAATATATAAATATATATAAGCTAAGCATCTCATGCTAGCAAAATATCAATCTATGTTTCCTAAACATAAAATAAAATGCTCAGCCATAAGCCCAAAACCAAAACATCTTATCTTGGCAATCATGCCATGAAAACATTCAATGTTCCAAAATTATTTATTGTTCCACAATCTAATCTAGGTGGACAAGCTTGATCACCATCAACTAAGGTTATCCCCTTTATGATCTTATTCTTCACTGTTCCTTGTCATTAGTTCATTCAATATGTAATACTTATTAAAACCATTGAGAAGTGTAAGGTATCATTATCATGGCCCAATTGCCAGGACATGATGAACGTAAGGACCCAATAGGTGTGGCCCACTAGACCCAAGCAAGCCTTTACATAAAAACTTGTTTATTAGACCACTTGTCCCTCTTTTACCTTTAAGGATCTTAATTCATTGTTCTAAAAAATAATTTCCTTTCGAAAATAAAACATGACATCTGAACAATACCATTCATAAAATAATATTATCATTTGCCAACCTATGGTGACATTATCATTCAAACCATACATACGGTGTTTACAACAATTCTCGTGATTTACATTTAAACCACTGTATACACATACCAAACGACCTTGGCTATCAGTGGAGTGACTCTGGTGTGGATACTATCATGGAGTGTAATGGCAAACCTATCGTAAGATGAACAGGAGGAAGCGCCTTTACCTACGATCCAACTATCTTTGTTAAGCCCTATTCTATTATATACTTGTCATGTCATTCATGTACTTGATAGCATATCTACATATTGGGATGCCTCGAAGAATCGTTAAAAGTCGATATCTTACCTAGTGGTACAATTAAGTCGATTAAAACCTCGAACTAGTTTGAATAGAGATTTTAGGATGTATTTGAGAGTTATTGAACCTCAGAATGTTTTAATATGGTAATTCGAAATTCGAGGATTAATTTGGAGTCAAATTAGGAATTTTCATAACGTAGGGGCAAAATGGTCATTTTGCCACCTAAGGGTAAAATTGGAATGTTGGATGATATTTTGACTAAATTTGATTAATTAGAGCATTATTTGAATTTGAGAAGTGAAAATTTTCAATTTTGAGATTTTTTCGAACATAGGGGCAAAACGATCATTTTAAAAGTCCATGAGAACGAAATTGGAAATTTTGGAATTTTACACCACCATGACACTTGTCAAACCCATGAATTTCACTCATTATTTTTTTTAAGTGAGAGATTATATGTCGTGGGAATGAAATGCTTAATTATTAAGTTTTTAAACATGGACCAATTAAAAGGTGACAAGTGTTAGCTTTAATATTATTTTAATTGCTTATATAAACTCACTTAAAACCCTCACATTCACACTCTTATGGCCGGCCAAGCAAGGGAACAAAGAGAAAAAGAGAAGAACAAACCCTAGGAAGGAAAAATCCAAGAGAAATTGTTGGATTTCAAGGAATCAAGCAAGTAAAGGTAATATTTTTTAATTTTAGCTTGTGATCTACCTTTCCCATGCATTCTTTTTCATTCTCCATGGCTGAAATTCAAGTTTTCAAGAGGGAACCTTTGCTGGCCAAATCTAGAAAGAGAAGTTTTGATGATGAATTTTGCTAGATTCCATAATACCTTAGTGTTTTTAGTCATTTTGTGATGTTTGGAAGGAAAAACAAGCAAGAAAATCACATGTTCTTCAATAACCCTCTTTGGCCGAATTTATTAGGTGACATGTTGATGATGGATTTTGTTGTATTTCATGTTATTTAGCTCGTAATTGATGATTTATGTTATCGAATATCAAAATCGCATTGAATTTCGGTTACGGTGAATTAAGTCACAATTAAGCTCATTGAGGTATTTTGGTGTATTTGGAATATCGGAAGTGTAATGAAGATATTTGGAGTTGAATTGGATGTTTTGGCTAATTAAACAAGGCATAGTGCGAGTTAGGTCGAATGCCAGTTCAGTCCGATCATAATTGAACCCACGTAGAACACCGTCTTTAAGTGATTATTCGGACAATTCTCATTCAATGTCATGCATTCATATAGAGCCTGAAATAGTTTTATAACAGTTTGGTATAAATATATTGAATTACGTATCGTGTATTATGTATGGGTGGTGAGCCCTCTAATAAGGGTAAAGATATTGTGCCCAAGGACCGAGAATAGGAGTACTCCTACCATTCCAAACTCCCACTATTGTGAGTAATTAAATGTTCATCTTAATTATCTAAAGTGGTTTATACTTGCTTTAAGATTTTAAAGAATAAGGCACTTAATTTGTAAATTATTATGTTTTACATTTTAAATGTTGGTTAAATGAATGAGATTTATAAATTATTCTGAAACAAAATGTTGATTTTCGAAATAGAGTAAGTGGAGGCTATACATTCGTATTATATATATATACATGATTTGAATTGATGGCTTATGAAATTGTGGTAGCATGAATGGCTGAAATTGTGGTTTTGTGAATTATATAAATTGTTTTGTCTTACATTGATAGGTTGGATAGTACCATATTAGCCATGTTATGCTGCCGAAATTTTATTGATTTGGTGGGTTATGTATTTAGCTTACTACAGTGGGCGGGTTTCTGTGGACCACCCTACTAGAAGGGCATGGTAAACCCCGTTATATTTATCTTAGTATGAGAGGCGCGGAGGGTATCTCCTAAGATAAGTTTAGAGTTCACTTCACGCCGAACCACCACATGAGGATGAAACTCAGCCAACGCCAAGTAATGACTATATTTAAAAGGTAAAAACATGTTTTATGGGCATATGTCATTTTAACATCCTTGGCGGACTCGGTTGGATGCTTAGGTCAAGGTGTCACCGAGTATGAGTTTTGGCACAAGCCAAGTTTTAAGAGAATCATAAACCTTTATGATTATTTTGATGAAATGTAATTGTTTTATAGGAATTGAAATGAGTTTTGAATGTTATGAACTATATTATGATGGGATCATTTAACTGTCTCCATTTACTTGGCTTTAGATGTTATAGATGAATTTTGCTTACTCACTAGGTTTGTAAAAACTCACCCCTTCTTTTTATCCATTTCAGGCTCAGGACAGTCTATAGACAGCCGATTTTGTCGAGGGTTGCTTTTGAATTTGCATCCTTAGAAATTGAAGGTCTACAATCCTGTATATTTATGATTATTGTGGAGCCCACATGTCATCGTAGAATATTTTGTATACCTGGCTGCGTGTGCTAGTGTATGTATGAATTTATTTTACTTTTACGCTACAAAAATTATTTACACAGAGTTTTATAAATATTGTTTTATAAGAAAATGGAATATTTCATTTAATATTTTTATTTAGTTTGATTAGCCAAAATTTTATATTAAATGGATGATTTAGATTACTAAAATTATTTTTAGATAAGAAATGTATATTTTTTGATAGTATGTTATATTTTCACCAAGTTTTAAAATTTTTGAATAAAAATGACCAAATACCCCTATGTGGCAAAAATTACTTTTATTTGTTTTTTATTTAAAAATAGTTTATATTCTCTTAAAACATGATATTTAGTGACTGTTGCGTACAGGGGAGATGTAAAATTGATGCAAGAGCCTTGCAAGGTTTCGGTTGACATTTCAGGTAATGAATGTCTATCGAGACATTGTGGCGGTTGTCATGGGCCCGAAGGGATTACCGGGTCGTGACAATCTTCGAACCTAAAAACTAAAACATGAAGTTGAAAAGGGTAAGTATAAACCCAGTGAGTGAACATAGAAAGGGAACAAGCAAAAGATACAGAGAGCTTTTCGAAAACATGATGCACTTGTTTAGAAAAAATGCAATTTTGTATATTATGAACAAAACTCAATAACGTGCTATTTTTCAACTCATTTTAAAACATTTAGGAAGTTCAAGCAAGGAAAACATAGCAAAGTGAATCTCGCTGCAACGAGAATGAATTTTCTCTGTAGCGAACTTCAGGGTAAATTTTGAACCAACAACCCGAGAGTTTCTTGTTGCAGTGAGAGTGCATTTCTGTTGCAGCGAAATCCAGAGCAAGGGTTAAAGCCATCCACCCAAGAGTTTCTCGCTATAGCAAAAAAGCATTTTCGCTGTAGTGAAATTTCTGGGCAAAAAAAATTAAGGGAATTTTCATTGCTATAAAAATCCAATCCTGTTGCAACGAAAACCATATTAAATACATGTGACAATAATCAAGTTTCAGCAGTCAATGCAATCCCATATCAATTCCAAACCTCTCTATATAGTAAATATATATAGATATATACACATATGCCACCACCACCACCTCACCCAGCTCATGTGCACTCCCACACTGCACAAAGCCAGAGTCATCGTGTGCACCCCCACATTGCGCATAGCTAATACCATCGTGTGCACCCCTACATCGCGCACAACTAATGCCATCGTGTGTACCCTTACATCGTGCACAGGCAATATCATCATTCACACTCTCACACCTCATCATCACCGGATGTGCACCCCCCACATCGCGACATGCACAGTTATAATTATCACACAATATTAACTATCAATACATAACATATATATATATATAAACATAATATAAGAGGACAAGGATTCATCATATTATACATTGACAATATACAACGTTTCATCAAGGGCTTGTTCCCATACAAATTTTGAGAAAAGTTCAGTAAAATATTTCAAGTGATTCAACCAAATACATATGCATTTATCCCAAATAAATTTAATGCAAGTTCACTCACCTTAATGACACCTTACAAAACTAGTGCCCACAAATCTTAATTCAGGTAGTCCCAAAATATTGTTAAAACCTATATTTACCAATAAGCCATAACAACCTCCATCAAGTCAGAATTTGAATTTAATAATTCTAATAAATATACATTATACAGTCTACACCCTAACCCAACTTTTAACCTAGAATTCTAGTCTAATTCACAAACTCATTAAACTAATTGTTCAAGTTTGAAGTTTCTTTACCTTGATGCTTGAAGGTATAAAGATCAACCAAACCTAGCAATTTCAAGGAAAGAAAATTTGAAGAAACTTAGAAAATAAAGTCTAAAAATTACAAACCCATAAATTCAAAAATTCAAGGGTTGAACATATATACCTTTTAGCCTTAAAAATGAAGATTTGAAGCCAAAAATCCAAGGGTTGTTGAAAGTGGAGTAGAAATAGAAAACAAACGAAAGTAAGAGAGATTTTTCTTTCTCTCTCTTAGGGTTTAGATGTGCTAAAAATTGGGGTTAGTAGCTACAATTTTGATGCCCAAGAAGTTAGGAGAAGGAAGAAGCAACAAAGAGAAAGAAAAGAAAATAAAACAAGGAACAGAAAATAAAAAATCTTGATTTTTATGGTGGAGGAACAAAAATGGCGTTGGGAGGAGATGATGCTTTGGAGATGATGACTGGCCCTGTGATAAGGATGAAAGGTCAAAGCTTCCTTTTGCCCTCCTTAATTCCAAGCTTCTTTTTGGAAGCTTTGACCAAGCTTGATAAGAAAATTACCATTTTGCCCTCTTAGGTTCCCATCCTTTCAATTTAGTCCTTCCAACCCTCTTCTAAATTCCAATTTCCTTATATTATCCTCTTTTACACATGCACAAACGAAATATAAAGTTTATACTCCAATGCGATTTCCTCATAATATTTAAAATATTTATTTACCCGCTTTATCTTTATTTAATAAAGACATGCGGGCCCCATTAACATCATTTTTTCTTTGAAATTTTCTCGTTCTTCTTTTTCCCCACTTAGATTGACCATGTATTTCTCCTTCATGAAAAATTTCGACATCGAATAAAATATTAATATTTTAATATTATTTTATCCCAAAATTTTTCATTAGTCCTCTAGGGCTCCAAAACATCTTACTTTGCATCGATTCAGATCCGAATAACCTTTTATCTCACAAATTGTTTTTCGAAAAAAATATTATTATTTTATTATTATTTCTTCGCACGTAGAATATTTTATCTTAAAATATTCTTTTCACTCGTCTCCATCTTTTGGCACTTAAATCAGCATCAATTGACCCTTTGTCTCATTGATAAGGTCATGTTGATTTCTATACGAGGGTACTAGGTGTCACAATCATACACCAAGTAGTGAAAATAAATCATCATATGATTCATACCTGATTTGGAAGCTTCCTTTTGTTTTTTCCCTTTGATGGATTGAAGATAATCTTTGCAATTGCGCCTTAAGTGCCCTAGTTTACCACAGAAATGGCATTTGTCATTATCTTTGTCTTTCTTCACTCTTCCAATAGGCTTTATACCTTTCGAAGTTGATGCATTTTCATCCTTATCCTTCTTAGAAAATTTTCTTTTCTTATCTTTAGTTTTCTTAGAAGAGACAAGATGAATTGAAGGCTTTTCTTTTGCAATGGTGTTCTCAGCCTATGTGAGCATATTCAATAAGCCCGAAAGGGTTACCTCAATCTTGTTCATGTTGAAGTTCAACACAAACTGTGAACATCTCTCTAGTAGTGAAGAAAGTACAAGGTTTATGCCCAAATCATGATCCATAACCTAACCTAATTGCTCAAGTCAAGTGATATCTCTTATCATTTTAAGCACATGAGGCCTTACTAGGCTTCCTTCAAACATTTTACCTTGGAACAATTCCCTTGAAATGTCAAATTTCTCTGTGCGACTTTCTTTATCTAACATTTCTCTAAAGTTTAGGATAATATCTGGAGCATTCATAGCTTCACGTTGCTTTTGAAGATCTGGAGCCATACTAGCCAACATCACACATGTGGCTTGATCGAGATCATTCATATAAACTCTATAGGCCTCCTTTTCCTCATTTGTAGCATCATCGCTAGGTTCATCAAGAACAGAACCATCTAGGGCATAAGCCTTTTTGTCTTGTTTCAAGACAATCTTAATATTGCGAAACTAGTCAATGAAATTTGGGCCTGTCAACTTGTTTGCATCAAGTATGCTTTTAAGTGACAAACTATTCGCCATGATAGATTTATGTTCTATATAAACCAACATATATGATTATTAGTCATTAACTCAAATTATATAATCATAAAGACAAGGTTTTATAATCTTATATGATTGTTCTCAATATTTTATCAAAATAATAGCACTCAACTACTATTTCAAAAAATTTAATCTTTAAACTTTTTATTGAGCTAGGACTCTTTTCATTCCACCAAGACTTGAGTGACTGAACAAGCCATAATGAAACTAATCAGGTAGATAACTTAGTTTACAAATTGTATCTTTTACAACTCCTAGGTCAGTTAGGTGACAACTCTTTGTCTAAATGCATCATATACATTTTGCCTAACTATGCCTCTAATACTATGAGGTCATGTGTGACACATCCAAACAACATGGTAGTAGTTGAGTAAGACCCACTAATAACTCAAACGTACTCGTGTAAAAGTTTAGCTTTGAGTGACTCAAACAGCCTCCAATTAAAAGAGCAGCTTGGTTATCTTGTTATATGGTGGAAGGTAACATTTTGACTGAATATTTTAATGAGAGATTTTATTCATTAATTAAGGTCTCATTGATTTGGCATTGTTGACAAGCATAGCATTTATCGCATTTCACACATATGATATATATATACTGAAAAATAAATTTATCTCATGTCAACTACTAGGATGATTATGGGCTTTACTAATTCTAATTTCCTCGAGGCATTAAGGAAATTAGTTGGTCAAATTCCTAAGGGATTTACATAAACATCGTCTTCAAGCTTTGCTTGTAATCTCCTTGAATCTCCATGGCGCCTTTGGATCTCCATCTTCAAGTTACAAAAATTTTTCTATCTAACCCTAGTTTTTAAACTTTGATGTTACTAATTACATTTTATAATCAAGAAATCTCAAGTTACATTCTAGGGGAGTTAAGTGAGAAAAGAAGTTTACAACTCAGAGAAAATAGAGATATGGCAGGGTGCGCAGACCCTATTTTAAAATAAATACCATGAAAAATAAATTTAACCATCCATGACCTAATCTTCTAAGGTCTAAGTCCATGATCATCCTCATGCTTTGCAGTCACAATAAAAAACATCGAAATAAATGCAAACTCAATATCACTGGGTGATCTTGTGTGTTATTCGAGAAAAGCATAAATTAAGTTACTTAAAGCACTTGACTCAAATTATTTGGTATTGTTTTATTTCAATTTAGTCTTCAAAAAATTTCCATTTTCAAAACACTTAAAGTAAACATTTTACTCACTATTTCTTATAAGAAATTCATTGAAATAAAATTTCCCTTTTTAAGACTTTCCATTTTAATTCTTTCCATAATTAAAAATCCTTTTAATTTTAGAAACCTCTTTATTTTAGGTACACTTCCTAAAATATATTTAAAACAACATTTTAATTTCTAACATTTAGTGTCACGACCCGGTACTCCCTTCGAGCTCGTGACAACGGTCGCGACGTCTCGATAGACATTTATTATCCGGAATATCAATCGAAACCTCGCAAGGCTCTTGCATCAATTTTACGTCTCCCCTGTGAGCAATAGTTACTAAATATCATGTTTTAAGGGAATATAAACTATTTTTAAATCAAAAACAAACAAAAAGTAATTTCTGCCACACAAGGGTATTTTGGTCATTTTTACTTGAAAATTTTGATACCTAGTGAAAATACAACATACGATCCAAAAGTGTACATTTTTTATCTAAAAATAATTTTAGTAATTTAAATCATCCATTTAAAGTGAAATTATGGCTAATCAAACTAAATAAAAATATTAAATAAAATATTCTATTTTCTTATAAAACAATATTTATAGAATCCTGCATAAACAATTTTTGTAGCATAAGAGTAAAATAAATTCATATATATAATAGCACACTAAACCAAGTATTCAAAAATATTCTACAATGACATGTGGGCCCCAAAATAACCAAAAATATACAAGACTATAGACCTTCAATTTCTAAGGATGCAAATCCAAAAGCAACCCTTGACAAAATTGTCTGTCTACAGACTGTCCTGAGCTTGAAATGGGTAAAAAGAAGGGGTGAGTTTTATAAACCCAGTGAGTAAGCAAAGTTCATCTACAACATCTAAAGCGGAGTAAATGGAGACAATTAAATCATCCCATCATAATATAATTCATAACATTCCAAAACTCATTTCAATTCATATAAAACAATTACATTTCATAAAAATAATCAACAAGGCTTATGATTCTCTTAAAAACTTGGCTTATGCCAAAACTTGTACTCGGGGACACCTTGGCCCGAGCATCCAACTGAGTCTGCCAAGGATGTTAAAACGACATATACTCATAAAACATGTTTTTACTTTAAAATATAGTCATTCTTTGGCGTTGGTTGAGTTTCATCCTCACGTGGTGGTTCGGCGTGAAGTGAACTCTAAACTTACCTTAGGAGATACCCTCCGCGCCTCTCGTACTAAGGTAAAATATAACGGGGTTGACCGTGCCCCTCTAATAGGCTGGTCCACGGAAACCCGTCCACTGCAGTAAGCTAATCAAATAACCCACCAAATCAATAAAAATTTCGACAATAGGACATGGCTAATATAATATTACCTAGCCTGTTAATGTAAAACAAAACAGTTCATATAATCCACAAACCACAAATCCAGCCATTCATACCATCACATTGTCATAAGCCATCAATTCAAACCATATATATATATATATATATAGATAACACAAGTATATAGTCTCCACTTACTCAATTTCCAAAACCAGTATTCGATTTCAAAACAAGTTATAAATCTCATTTCATTTAACCAACACTTCAATTTTAAAACATAATAATTTACAATTTAAACTCATTATTCTTTAAAATCATAAAAACGAGTATAAACTACTTTAGATAGTTAAGATGATTATCTGATTACTCACAATAACGGGAGTTTGGAGTACTCCTATTTTTAGTCATCAGGTATGATATCTTTACCCTTATCAGAAGGCTCACCACCTATACATAATACACGACACGTAATTCAATATATTTGTGCCAAACTATTATAAAACTATTTCAGGATCTATATGAATGCATGAAATTGAATGAGAATTGTTCGAATAATCACTTAAAGATTCTACGTGGGTTCAATTATGATCAGATTGAATTTGTATTCGACCTAACTCAAACTATACACTGTTGAATTAACCAAAACATCTGATTCAACTTCAAATATATTCATTACACTTCCAATATTCCAAGTACACCAAAGTACCTCAATGAGCTTGATTGTGACTTAATTCATCATAACTGAAATTCATTCCGATTCCAAACTAACGTGTTAATCAGTGTTAACACAGTCCAATAAATCCATCTACATCATTAGGAATCAAATCTATCATCAACATCTCATCTGTAAAATTCGACCAAAGAGGGTTGTTGAAAGGCATGTGATTTTCTTGCTTGTTTTTCATGCCAAACGTCATCAAACAACTAAAACACTAAGATATCATGAAATCTAGCAAGATCCACCATCAAAACCTCTCTCCCTATGTTCTGCTAGCAAGTATTCCCTCATGGAAACTTATGTTTCATCCATAGAAAATGAAAAAGAAAGCATGGGAAAGGTAGATCTCAAGCTAAAATTGAAAAATCTTACCTTTGATTGCTTTGTTCTTTGAAATTCAACAAATTTCTCTTGAATTTTCTCTCTAGGGCTTGTTTCTACTATTTTCTCTTTGTTCTTTGCTTTGGCCGGCCATGAAGAGTGAAATGGGAGAGTTTATAAAGGAAATTATGAAAATATTAAAGCTTGACATGTGTCACCATGTGATTGGTCCATGTTTAAAACTTAACAATTAAGCATTTTCTCATCACCACATGTAATCTCTTAATTATCCAAAGTATAAAATAATAATAGGTGAAATTCATGGGCTTGACAAGTGTTATGGTGGTGTAAAATTTTAAAAATTTCAATTACGTCTCCATGGACACGTAAAATAACTATTTTGCCTTTATGTTAGGAAAAATGTCGGAATTAAAATTTTTCATTTCTCAAATTCAAATCATGCTCCAATTAGTCAAACTTGGTCGAAAATTTCATCCAACATTCCCATTTTGCCCTCGAGTGGCAAAATGACAATTTTGCCCCCACGTTATGAAAATTCCTAATTTGACTCCTAATTAATCCTCAAACTCCGAATCACCATATTAAGACATTCTAAAGTTCAATAACTCTCAAATATATCCTAAAATCTCTATTCAAACTAGTTCAAGGTTTTAATCGACTTAATTGTACCACTAGGTACGATACTGACTTTTAACGATTCTCCGAGGCATCCCAGTATGTAGATATGCTATCAAGTACATGAATGCTATGACAAGTATATAATAGAGTAGGGCTTGACATTTAGAACATAGATTAGTTTCCTAAATTGTATCTTGTTCAAGTCACCTAAATGGTGACTTAACAAATTTTAGAAACTTCTAGTCAAACCAAAATTTTAAGAAAAGTTTAATGCTATCACATAACTTTAGGAAATTCTTTTAAGGTAGGAAACTATTTCCTATGAATTTTCCAAATTAAAATGCTATGCTTAATTTTACGAATTTCTTTTAAAGTAGGAAACAATTTTCTATTCTTTATGAATCATACAAAATTAAAATTCTATCCTTAATTTTTGGAATTACTTTTAAAGTAGGAAACAATTTCCGATTCTTTATGAATCATCCAAAATTAAAATTCTATCCTTAATTTTTGGAATTACTTTTAAAGTAGGAAACAATTTCCTATTTTTTATGAATCACCCAAAATTAAAATATATGGCATTTAAGTGCTTTTAAAACTTTATAAATCATGAGTCAAACTCATGAAAAAGCTGCTAGAAATTTTCAGCAAGTGTGTTTAACAATTAAACACAAAATTCATGAAGAATTAAGCCACCAAAATTGATCATAGCTACCCAAAATTTTCTGCATTGAATCTTTATTGTTTTGGAACTTGAAAACATGATTTTTATTAACCTTTTTCATACTAAATCAAGTTTGACCAAAACATGCAGTAATTTAATTTGATAAAACTAATTTTTAACAGTTAAAAATTGCTCATAACACTTACCCAATGTTAGTAAAAAATTAATCGATACATTAGTCCCCAAAACACCTCAAAACTATTTGATTTTAACTTAGCTTCGCACGCCTTTTAATCCATTTATTAATTCTTCAACTAAACATGGTTTTAAACGTGTTAAAACATGTTTGAATGAATTAATTATATGTTGTCCAGATTTTAAACCTTTTATATGCAAATTACATGAAAACATCAAACAAAGGTTTTGATACCACTGATGGGATTCGACCTCATGCTCAAACATGAAAATAATCAAGAAATTAATAATATAATGCAGCGGAATAATAAACTAGCATTTAATCAGAGAAACAACCGAATCCAACAAGATTAATGTTTGTGCTTTTCAAGTAATTTTTTTAATTTGATTATGAACATTTACAAGTTTAAGAGTTACATACCTTGCTCTAGATATCGTAATTAAGAGCCAAGTAAATCAAAATCTTTGTTTCTTCACCTTTAGGATTTGTCAAATCTTTAGCCACCCAAATGTTTGGCCTCTAATAGTAATCCACACAATGACCGAATAAGGTCTTCTCAAAGGTAAGATTTTTCTTCTTGTGTTATTAAGTTTTGTTTCTAAAAATAAAAAGACGAAAAATTCTTGTCAAATCTTATTTTTGTCAAAGAAATAAAACTAGTTTTCTTTTTTTATTTTCAAAATGGTTGAGAAGTGGCTTGTGGCTTAGAGTTTTAATTTGCTAACATAACATATTTATATAGGCAAAGTAAGTTGTAACCCTAAATACAACAGTTGCATTTTAATTTAATTAAGTCTTTGTGAACTTAATTAATTTTTCACTTTTGTTTGGTCTATTCTAATTAAATCCAACTTAATTGATTATCTTTATTTAATCTCAATCATGTCACTTAATGTGTTTGACCCATTAGGCTTCTAACATGTTGGTAATAAATATAAATCCTAATCAAATATCAATTTGATAATTAATTATATTTATAGATCATGAGCGGCATCTACCAATACATCATGACCTCTCAAATGTTAGAGAGTCAATTAAAGAATTTGACAAAACCCTTCAGTGATAAGCCTCTCAGTGCAATACGGTCCTTTCATCAAATATCCGAGATATGTCATAAAGCATGGCTTAGTGTCTACTTATAACATTCCATATTAGTTATCATAATTCATGACTAACCTTATGAATTTAGGAAACTAACTTTCCTCAAATTCATCATGCTTTGGCCAAACACTTTATACAATTTAATCAAGAATTGAGAAAAAGTGAGATACATCTCCTTAGGGTGATGAATTTGCTATTGACCACTCATTCACCTTCGAATGCTTCATGGCATACCTCAAAACACCATGTTTAGGCATCTGGTCGCCTCCAAACCCTTAGAGATGAAATCAAAGTATGTCATTTCCCATACAAGATGACTTGGTGTCTCAAGTCTGAGAACTAGTTACACGACTATCACATGAGAATATTGAATGTTTTCATGACATGATTGTCAAGGTGAGATGTAATGGTTTTGGGTTTATGGCTGAATATTTTATTTTATGTTTAGGAAACATAGATTTATATTTTGCTAGCATGAGATGCTCAGCTGATATATGTTTATATATTTACATTACATCTCATTTTATTTTGGAATTGTTCTAAATTACTTATCCTAAAATATAACCTTGTGTATATGATAATCAATACTAAGTCATAATGATAAGATCATTGTGAGATTATTTTTCTTTTGATTCTGAATCAAAAAGGAAATTAATAAGATGACTTAGATAAAATTGAGTCCTAACTCAATGAATTCATAATAAGATTATAAACATATTTAGTCAAGGAGCTTTCTTATTGAAATCTTAAATCTAATTTAAGATTGCTTAAAACTAAATATCAATTAATTGTCCTATTGAATTCATAAGAGATGAATCACAAAGCATTCTAAACCTAGTTAATCGCATGAACTAACTTTTGAGAGAATTTCATCCCATAACCAATGATCAATGACTAATGACATGTAAGTATACATAAAAATTATAGATATAACGCCCCAATGGAAAGTAAATAAGTTTACTTGGTAAGATTTCTATACATGATAGAAATAGTGGGAGCTAAGAACACTTTAAAGGTTAAAGGTCAAGAAATTATGAAATCCAATAGATAAGATCTATGCATAAAGATTGATTTAATGGGATGCATAAGGATGCATAATTCATGAGATGACCCACTATTAGATGATTAGTAAACATAGCCTAAATATTGCAGAATTTACTTTCCTTTAACACAAATATTTGGTTATTAGATGATGAGGAGGATGTTGAAGAGGAAGATCCATCCAGAGCTTGAAGGCAAGGGTAGTAAATTGGAGGGGTAGAGCAAGGCTAGTGTAATCGATGTTCTTGGTAGCAAGAAACATGAAGCCGGTGAATAAGTTTCTCTACTTCAAACTCCAAGTACATTTCCAAACATTTGAGAGCTGCTTCCTGCTCTAGTTTTAACTTTTCAGATCCTCCGTACATAATTAACTTTCCAATGGTAGTGTAACAGGCCCAATATTCCCCTTCTTGGGCTGTAAGATTAGTGCTTACCTTTTCCAATACCAATGACCTTTTGGTTTAGTGGCATGAAACCCTTTTAAGATAGGGACTCCAAACTTAAAACCTCCATATCTATTAGTTAAAAGAAAAAGAATATTGGGTAACATTCTCTTGATTTTGTAGCAACCTACAGATGAGAGGAGATAAAAGGAAATGGCAAACTCCTAGGTAATCACATAATTTGCAAAATACCAAATCCTTATCAGTCTCGAACTTCCAATCATTGGGCGTATCAACATCCAATAAATACAAACCATTAGTAGGATGCATATTGATGCATTACTCATATAAGATGATTTTACTAAATAATCCAACATGAATAATTGGATAATAATCTTTATTCAATGTAATAAATTCAAAATAGTTGGATTCATTTAATAAGATAAACACATTTTGTGCACATCATTAGGTTAGTGGTTGTAAGATAAGTTACTGATTAAAAGTGTATAAGATACATTTTCCAGTATAAGAAAAACAAAATAGGATTAAAGAGTTAGAGCCTAAAAGGGGACTCAACAAAAGAATCTAAGATGACATGTTAAAAGAGTTTAACATAAAGAGAATCCTAAATGTTAAAAGTGGGATGAAGTCATGATTGAGTAGTTGTATTGGAATGGTTCCAAAACAAGAGATAACCATATGATTATATCTATAATTGGATACAAACCTTTTGCTTTGGCTACAAAATAAAAGATATTTGGATCATTGGTTTAATGAACTAATAAATGATTCTGAGTTGTTAAAGTAACAACAAGAGCCATAATAATCAAATCAAGGTCTCGTTGTGATCTAAATTAGTATTTCAATTATGATGATGGAGATTGTCAAACATATAAATTAACATATTCTCAACTATTGCAAGACGCAATCGCTAAGTGAAAGAGTGTGATATTGGATATGTTAGTAATTGACTCAAGTGCAAGTGAGAGATTGTTGGTATATGCCCTTGAGCCAATTGGATTGGTCAAGGAATATAGGTTGTCATTTAATGCATACTTAATCACATAACTATATGTGATAAAGGTTTTCCTTCATGTTAATGCAATAATAAGGAGTTATTAAGTACTGATTGGATGAAGCACATAGAACATAAAGGTCTTGCAATAGAATTGTAAAGTTGTTATAATTATGAGATCACTATGCATCAAAGCCATATTCCTAAAATTTTTCCTGGTGATTGTATTGTCAAGACAGGGCATTGACAATGCTTAAAGACTGGTACATGTTAAGCCTCTTTACTTGGAAAGTAAGCAATTGATCTCATAGATTGAAGTATATGGAATACTTGAGGATAACATGTAGATGCTTGTCAAAGAACAAGTTCACTAAACATGACCCACTATTAGAACTCCATTTGGTATTTCACTCAAATGTCTATAGAATATGTTCTCATGTGATAGTCATGCAACTAGTCCTTGGACTTGAGAGACCAAGTCATCTTGTATAGGGAATGACATACTTTGATTTCACCCTACATGTCTGGAGGCGACTAGATGCCTAAACAGGGTGTTTTTAGGTATGCCATGAAGCATACGAAGATGAATGAGTGGTCAAGAAAGGATTCATCACCCTAAACCATGTTGAATTTGTGGAAAGTTAGTTTCTTAAATTCATAAAGTTAGTTATGAATTATAAGAACCAATATGGAATGTTATAAGTAGACATTGAGCCATGCTTTATGACATATTCAAGATATTTGATGAAAGGACCATATTGCACTAAGAGCCTTATCACTAGAGGGCTTTGTCAAATTCTTTAATTGACTCTCTAACATTTAGGTGGTCATGATGTATTGCTAGATGTCGTTCATGATCTATAAATATAAATAAATTATCAAATTGATATTTGATTAGGATTTATATTTATTGCCAATATGTTAGAAGCCTAATGGGTCACACACATTAAGTGACATGATTAAGATTAAATAAGGATAATCAATTAATTTGGACTTAAATGGAATAGACCAAAATAAAGTGGGAAATTAATTAGTTCACAAGGACTTAATTGAATTAAAATACAATTGTTGTATTTAGGGTTACAACTTAGTATAGCTATATAAATATGTTATATTAGCAAAGTAAAACTCCAAGCCTTCAGCTACTTCTCAGCCATTTCATAAACTAAGAAAAGAAAAATAGTTTTCTTTGTTTGACAAAAATAAGATTTGGTAAGAATTTTTGGTCTTTTTGTTTTAGAAAAAAACTTCTTAGCACAAGTAAAATCCTACCTTTGAGAAGGTCTTATTCGGTCATTGTGTGGATTATTGTTAGAGGCCAAACACTTGCGTGGCTGAAGATTTGACAAATCTAAAGGTGAAGAAGCAAAGATTTTGGTTATAGGATTTTAGACCATCTTATTCTCTTTCTAGGGTTTTTTGCTTCATCACAATCGTTTTTTATTTAATTGGCTTTTGCTTATGATATCTAGAGCAAGGTATGTAACTCTTAAACTTATGAATGTTCATAACTAATTTGAATATTACATGATAAACACAAACATTAATCCTATAGGATTCGATTGTTTCTTTGGTTAAATGCTAATTTATTATTCCGTTGCATTATATTTTTTATTTCTTGATTTTGTTCATGTTTAAGCATGAGGTTAAATCCCAACATGATCCCCTTGAACTACATCCACTACCTTGATCTCCCAATCAAGGATTTTCAACCCAACTTCACTATACCAGTGGAATTATAGCTTTCATCGAGCTTTTACAAGGTGAACTCTCAACCCAAGCTCTAATCCCTTACAACAGGCTTTAGAGTGCTTCCCACACTTTAATTTCCCAAAAAATAGAAGACAAAGAAGTACAGCTAAGTGCCTTTACAAGTTTGGACAGATTACAATCAAGCTCAAACACCTTTTCTGGATTTGGAATGAAGAACAAGTGTTTTTTGTGAAGAATATTTTACTTTTTGCTCAAACTGGCTCTTTTCTTTTCAAATCTCCTTTCTTTGATCGTTGGAGCTTCCTTTTATACCTAGGGAGTTAAATTTTTTTGTTGGAGACAATTTCTAGCTATTATAAACAATTTTGATGCACTTCTAGCCATTATTTTGTCCTCTAGTGTTTAAATTCAAAAAGAGAGATAAACTTCGGCTAACCTATTATAGGTAAATCTAATCAATTACAACTTCTCTACCTTGTACTATCTTGCTACTGTGTTTTCTACTGTAACCAATTATTAGAGGCTCTAACTGATTAAGAGTCCTCTATCTTTAGGCTTGTCTTTTTCAACAGACTTCTTTTAATTGGTTACGGCAAGCTCTAATCGATTACAAACTTTTTGTTTTCATTTTTCCTTACATAGCAGTCTTCCTCTAAACGGTTAGCTCTTCTGTTAACTAATTAAAGCTTTACTTCCTTCAACCTTTATCGATTAAATTCAACTTTAATTAACTAGAAAATCTTTAGATTTTTAATTTCTCCATTTTGGCTCCCTTTAACGGTCTACTATATTTTCAAACTTATTTTTTGATATTTGAAGATAATAGGACCTTGTACTCTAATTGATTAACCTGCCTTCTTAATTGATTAGCATATTTCAATTTTGCTTCAACTTGTCACACAGTCATGTCACGACCCAAATTTTTGAGCCATGACCGACGCAAGGGCCCAATAAACGTAGTCTATTAAGCCCAAGCAAGCCTATCGATTTATCTTACTCACCATTCCATCAAATATCGCTAAGTCATATTTCATACTTTTGAATCAAAATAGTGATATACATTGCCAACTCGTACTGGCATTACTCCTTAAAAATTTACATACAATGTCTACAACATGTATTCTAATAATTTACATTAAGTTTGTCTATACAAAACAAAATAACACTCGACTTCCAACGGAGGGACTCAGATGAATGTACAGCTATTGAATGCCGAGACACCTACCAAATGATGGACACAGGTCTACAAAGACATCTCGTCCTAGTTACCGGCTACCTCGTGATCTGAAAACATGAATTTGAAAATGGTGAGTGTAAACCCAATGAGTGAACAAGGAAGGGAACAAGCATACCATAAGGAATCTTTAATGAAATCATGATGCATTCTTTTTCAAAACAATGCAATTTGTTTCTATTCTTATTAAAAACCCCTCATCGAGCCTTCAAATGATTAATCATTAGAAAATCATTAACCCATACATAACGAACCATTTGAAGAATAAAAGCTTCAATATTACACAAGTAAGTCAAATACGACAACGAATATTCGCTGCAGCGGAAAGGCATTGTAGCTGCAGCGAGAATGAATTTTCGTTGCAGGGACGTTGGGATTTAGTTATTAACCGAACAAGGGTTTCTCAACTGGCCGAGGATTTCTCACTAAACCTCCTTATTTTAAACTTAACTCATTTAATCCTTAATGTTGGAAGTCCATGCTCTGATATGGTAGCAAAGAAGTGAAAGATAGGATGACAATTGAACAAGATAAGAGACCAAAACAGAAAGTTTTTCGCTACAGCGAGATTCAATCTCGCTACAGTGTCATTCTCGCTGTAGCGAAAATGCATCCTCGCTGCAGTGAGTTTTCGACTAGCCTACCCTTTCAAAACCCAAGAGTTTCTCGCTGCAGCGAAATACAGGGCATCAAATGAAAATTTCCCTTTCTCCCAAAGAAAACCACCCTGCTTGAAATGTTCAAAACCAATATGAAACACATAACAATTTCTCAAAGTTTAACATGTCAAGTTTCATATGCATTACAACCATAAACCATTATCCATCAATTTCCTATAACACACATATTTACATATGTATATATATATATATACGCATATACCCATCATCATCCTCACCAGCTCATGCGCACTCCCTACTCGCACATGGCTGGGTCATCATCGGGTTATGAGCACTCCCTACTTGCACATAATCGGGTTATCCTCGGCTTATGCGCACTTTCTACTCTCACATAGCCGAGTCAATATAATTACACAACATTATATTGAAGCATATATGTATATCAACATAATGCAGCCACATAAAAATCCATTATAACCACATATCATAACATAAATCATTTCTCAAGAGCTTGTTCCCAAGGCATTCATTTTCATGAAAAATCGTATAAAATCATTCAAACGTTTGTCAAATACATTATATTCTCAAAATAAGTTTTGAAGGCAGTTCATTCACCAATTGATTGTAAAGCCTTTAGATGACTCCAATTCCCCTAATTGTCCAAATGAGATGATGGGGCTTCCTTGAAACCTAGGATCACATTAACATAAGCAATAGATCAATTTACACACTATGAACTCTAAAAGTTATCTCTTAGTTAGTTTTCAATTGCCACATTAAACGGCTATCTATGTTCACTATCTTAATCACTAAAAAGTAATGAACATAGTCAACAATAAAACAGCTCATCAATCCCAATTACTAGCCATTTTCTGTAGCTAAAAATTGAGCTTAATTCATCACTTGCCGTAGGGCTCCTTCGTAGTCAAATTCTCTTCTAATTGCTTCCAAATTAATGGAGCAATTCTCTTTTTCTCTCTCTAAAATGCACAACTAGTGAGAGAAAGTTTGGAAATAAGCTTTATCAAGGGTTTTGAAGTGAGAGGATGAAAGAATTCAAAGGTTCTAGTCAAAAGGGTTCAAAGGTGAGAAAAGTAGAGCTAGAGAGAGAAAATCATTCAAGCTTCAATCAAGCTTCCATGGAGTTTTGAAGAAACGTGAGAGAGAAGAAGAAGAAAAAGGCCAGCTACTAGAAAATCTCTAGAAGCTGCTGAAAATTCAAGATATTTATAGGCAGTCTTATCCTTTCCCTTAAAATTACTAAAATGCTCCTCCACCAATTAACTTGTTCTCCTTTAATCTTTTATGTAATCTTTTTGCTCTTTTAACATTGGGACAAGATCCATAATTGTCTAGACATGTTCGGGTTCATAAAAACTTAAAATTTTAACCCTAGGTGAAAAATGACCATTTTGCCCCTGTTATGAAAATTGTTGAAACTTCTAATTTTTTTCGTGTTTTCATCAGCACACATCATTTATGCAGTCTTATACCCATCTAAGCCTTAAAATATTGTAAAACTTTCTTCTGGAAGTTATTAGAGAAAATGACAAAACTATCCCTGGCTCGTATTATTACATCTATACTTAGTTACAAGCCTATAAAGGTTGAGGTCTCACAAGTCATACCTTAACTAACTAAGGTCCCTTGTTAATCAACTAGTAGGGTTCTGTTTTTGTTAATTACTTTGCTTTTTCCCTTTTTGATTGATTAACTTTTCTTTAAATTTCCAAGCTTCTTAACTTGTCTTAATGGACAATTTTGTTAGGGCTATTAAATTAAATCTTGCGCACTTAAATAACAAGATTAGACATTAATGAGTGAGAAATGTTTTGTTATCACAAAAAACATATGGAGTCAACATTCTCCCCCGTTTTTTATGATGATAAAACACTCCTAAATTAAGAGTGTAATGTCTATAAAAAGAATTTATGTGCAGATTTGGGATTGCTCCCCTTAAATATATGCTTTAATAAAATTATCCAACATAAAGACATTCAATCTCAAGAACATATATATAGACATCAATGTCAAGCCATTCAACATAATTTCAACATATAAATATAAAATCTTAGCACAATATAAACCACACAAACATAAATATAATTCCATCATAATGCCATAATCATTCAACCATTGTTTATAGCATAAAACATTGTCTCATAAACCATACCATAAAATACCCCAAAACAGAACCAACAAAAGCATATCTTAAAAGACTAATTTATCTTCTCTATCTTTCCTACCAACTTTTCTCCCTACTTCTATGAAGGGTTATTAATCAATTACCCATGTTTTGAGTAGGTGGTTTCTTGTACCACCTACCTAGTTTTTTTTTTTTATTTAAATTTCCCACACCATAGTCCTTTAGCTGCTAGAGGTCTTCTAATTGATTAGCTCATGTCTTAATCGATGACTATGTTTTTGACTTAAGGTTTCCTAAAGGGTCAGATTTTCTTCAATTGATTGCAGTGATCCTTATTTCTTTTTACCATTCCTTTAACTCATCATAATCATCCTTTAATCAATTATGTCAAAAAGTGAGCAAGATTATCATAAGACTTATCATCTAAAACATGATCAATTCTGTAAAAATTAGAGTTAATTGGCATCAATCATTCCTAAATCTCTCCTAATTCTACAAAATTGTTCTTCATTCAATGGTTTTGTGAAAATGTATGCCAATAGATGCAAGGTATCTACAAAATCTATTTTAATATCTCCCTTAAGCACATGATCTCTAATGAAATGATGTCTTATGTCTATGTGCTTGGTTCTAGAGCATTGAACAAGATTTTTTGAGATATTTATGGCATTCATATTATCACCATAAATGGGAACCATATGCATAGTCATTCCAAAATCATTTAGTTGTTGCTTAATCTAAAGGATTTGTGCACAACAACTACCTAGTGATATATACTCAGCTTCTATAGTTGATAGAGTAATAGAATTTTGTTTCTTGCAAGATCAAGACACAAGCATGTTTCCAAGGAATTGAAAAGTACCATTTGTGTTTTTTCAATTATTTTTGCTACTAGCAAAATTAGCATAGGAATAGCAGAAAAGATTGAAAGATGAGCGTTTTGGATACCATAAGCCTAAGCTCTAAGTATCCAAGGGATATCTAAAAATCCTTTTCACTGTAGTCAAATGTGATTCCTTAGGACATGATTAGAATCTTTCACTTAGGCACACAATAAATAATATATTAGGTTTACTTGTAGTAAGATAAAAAAGTGAATCAATCATACCTCTATAGAGCTTTTGATCCACATTTTTCCCTTTGTCATCTTTGTCAAGCTTTGTGGAAGGGCTCATAGGAGTTCCAATTGATTTCATATTCATCACATCGAACTTTTTCAGCATTTCTTTAGTATACTTCTCTTGGTTGATGAATATTCCATCCTCACATTGCTTGATTTGTAGACAAAAGAAGAACTTTAGTTCTCCCAACAGGCTCATTTCAGATTCTCCCTACATTTTCTTAGCAAAATTCCCACACAACTTTTCATTAGTAGCACCAAATACAATATCATCAACATAGATTTGAACAATAATTAAATTAGTCTCACTTTTCTTAATAAACAAAGCATTATCTGCACTTACCCTAGAGTATCATTTTTTCAATCAAAAACTTAGAAAGTCTTTCATACCAAGCTCTAGGAGCTTGTTTTAATCCATAGAGAGCTTTATGAAATTTATATACATGATCAATTTTATCAACACTTCAAAACCAGGGGGTTATTTAACATATACCTATTCTTGTATGAAGCCATTAAGAAATACACTTTTAACATTCATTTGAAATAGTTTAATGTTCATAAAGCATGCATAGGCAAGTAAAAGTCTAATAGTTTCTAATCTAGCTATTGGAGCAAAAGTTTCATCATAATCAATACCTTCTTTTTGATTGTAGCCTTCAGTAACTATCCTTGCCTTATCTCTTACCACATTTCCCAGCTCATCCATTTTGTTCTTAAATACCCATCTTGTGCCAACAATTGAATGGCTGGTTGGCTTCGAAACTAAGGTCCAAACCTTGTTCTTTTCAAATTAGCCCAATTATTCTTGCGTAGCAATCATCCAACGCTCTTCCTTTTCAACTTCCTCAAAGTTCCTTGGTTCCACTTGTGATATGAATGCTAGATACTCACTAGCTTCTCTTAATCCCCTTCTAGTTTTGACACCTTTAGAGGGATCACCAATGATGAGTTTTTGAGGATGATTCCTTACAAATCTCTAGCTTCTAGGAAGACCATTGTGTTGTTCCTCAACTCTTTGCAAGTCTTCTAAGGGTGGTTCATTATCATCTTTCTCCTTTAAGCTTTCTCCATCATTTTCTTTGCTATCCAGGCTCATATTGTCCATTTTTTTTCTTAATGTCATCTACATCATCATCATCAAGCATTACCTTTCTTTATGCAGCATTAGTTTCATAAAAACCAATATGAATTGACTCTACTATAACAAGAGTTCTTTTATTAAACACTCTATATTCTTTAGAATCCAATGCATAACCTAAGAAGATTCCTCATCACTCTTAGCATCAAACTTTCCCAAGGTGTGTTTTCCATTATTTAAGACAAAACATTTGCATCCAAAACTCCTTAGGTGAGAAATATTTGGTTTTCTTTCTTTGCAAAGCTCATAAGGGGTTTTAGAAATCATGGCTTTAATGGAAACTCTATTTAGAATATAAGTTGTAGTGTTTATAACTTTAGTCCAAAAATATTTTGGCAAGTTATTTTCACAAAGCATTGTTCTTGTTATTTCTTTTGAAGTCTCATTTTTTCTTTCAGCAACTCCATTTTGTTGTGGAATTCTAGGAGTAGAAAAATTGTGATCAAAACCATTTTTATTATAAAAAATTTCAAAATTATCACTTTCAAATTCACCACCATGATCACTTCTAACACTAACAATGGTGAGGCCCTATTCATTTTGAACTCTTTTACAATGTTTAACAAAAATTGACAATGCATCATCTTTATGAGCAAGAAAGTATACCCTTGTATATCTAGAGTAATCATCAACAATAACAAAGCCATGTGACTTGCCTCCTAGACTAGCAACAATGATTGGTCCAAACAAGTCAACATGCAATAGTTCAAGTGAGCTAGAAGTTGATACGACTTTCTTAGATTTAAAAGAACTTCTAACTTGTTTCCCAAATTGACTTGCATCACAAACCTTGTCATTTTCAAATGATATCTTTGGAAGTACAATGACTAAGTCTTTTCTCAAAAGTTTTGAAATTGTGTGCATTTTGGCATGTCCTAGTCTTCTATGCCATAACCAACTATCACAAACATCATTGGTAATAAAACATGACTCACTAGACTTAATTTCATTAAGAAAAATGACATACATATTCTTAATTCTTTTACCAATGAATGCTACATTGTTAGTGTTAACATTAATCACTTGACATGTATGGGAATCAAAGCATATTCTAAAGCCTCTATCACAAAGCTAACTAATACTTAGCAAATTATGTTTTAAACCTTTAACAAATAAGACATGCTTGACTTAAGTTTAAGATGTGTTACCTGTCAAGCCCAGCTCTATAATATACTTGCCATGTCATTCATGCATGTTTGCATACTTGGATGCCTCGAAAAATTGTTAAAAGTCGGTATCGTACCTAGTGATACAATTAAGTTGATTAAAGCTTCGAACTAGTCTAAATAGAGATTTTAGGATGTATTTGAGAGTTATTGAACCTTATAATGTCTTAATATGGTGATTTGGAGTCCAATCGGGAATTTTTATAATGTAGGGGCAAAATGGTCATTTTGCTACTCGAGGGTAAAATTGGAATGTTGGAAGAGATTTTTGACCAAGTTTGACTAGTTGGAACATAATTTGAATTTGAGAAGTCAAAAATTTCAATTTCAAAACGGTCATTTCACGTGTCCATGAGGATGTAATTGAATTTTTGAAATTTTACACCACCATGACACTTGTCAAGCCCATGAATTTTACCTATTATCATTTTTATATCTTGGATAATTAAGGTATTATATGTGGTGGTACGAGAATACTTAATTTTTAAGTTTTAACATGGACCAATCAAGTGGCGACACGTGTCAAGTTTTAATTTTTTTATAATTTCCTTTATAAACCAGCATAAACCTTTTTCCAATTCACTCTTCATTGCCGTGGAAGCCAAAAAGCAAAAGGGGGAAAGAATAGAAAAACTCTAAGGAGGAAAAATTCAAGAGAAATTCATTGGATTTTCGAAAAAAGAAGCGATCAGAGGTAAAATTTCACGATTTAGCTTAAGATCTACCTTACCCATGCTTTCTTTTTCATTTTCTATGGTTGAAACTCAAGTTTTCATGATGGAAGCATGCTGGCCAAATCAAGGGGGCAAGGTTTTGAGGATGGGTTTTGCTAGATTTCATGTTATCTAGGTGTTTTTAGTGTTTTGTGAAATTCAATATGAAAAACAAGTAAGAAAATAACATGCTCTTCATCAAACCCTAATTTGGCCAAATTCTATAGGGAATATTTTGAAGATGAATTTTGCCATATTTCATGTTATCTAGCTAGTATTTGATAATTCGTGATGTCGGATATCGAAAAGTATAGTTCCTTTAATAAACGACTTGAACGATAATGAGAAAATTATAGTAAATGGACTTAGAATTATTTTCTAATGAGGTATACGGACTTATTGGAGTACCGAAAGTGCAATGAATCTATTTGGAGTTGAATTGGATGTTTTGGCTAATTAAACAGTGTATAGTGCGAGTTAGGTCGAATACCATTTCAGTCCAACAACAATTGAACCTACGTAGAACGCCATCTTTAAGTGATTATTCGAACACTTCTCATTCAATTTCATACATTCATAAAGAGCTTGAAATAGTCCTATAATAGTTTGGCACAAGTGTATTGAATTACTTGTTGTGCATTACGTATAGGTGGTGAGCCCTCTGGTAAGGGTAAGGATATCGTACTCGAGGACCAGGAGTAAGAGTACTCCCGTTATAGTGAGTAATCAGACTTTCATCTTAACTATCTAAAGTTGTTTCTACTCGTTTTTATGTTTTAAAGAATAATGAGTTTAAATTGTAAATTATTATGTTTTAAAATTGAAGTGTTGGCTAAATGAAATGAGATTTATAACTTGTTTTGAAATTGAATACTGGTTTTGGAAATTGAGTAAGTGGAGACTATATACTCGTGTTTGATATATGGTTTGAATTGATGGCTTATGACAATGTGACGGCATGAATGGTTGGATTTGTGTTTGTGTGGAATATATGAACTGTTTTGTTTACCTTGACAGGTTGGGTAATATCATTTTAGCCATGTTATACTGCTGAAATTTTATTGATTTGGTGGGGTAATTGATTAGCTTAATGCAGTGGGCGAGTTTTTGTCGACCAGCCTATTAGAAGGGCACGGTAAACCCCGTCATATTTTACCTTAGTAGAAAAGGCGCAGAGGGTATCTCCTAAGGTAGTTTAGAGTTCACTTCACGTCGAACCACCACGTTAGGGTGAAACTCAGTCAACACTAAGGAACGACTATGTTTTTAAACGAAAAACATGTTTTATGTGTATATGTTATTTTAACAGCCTTGGCGGACTCGGTTGGATGCCCAGCACAAGGTGTCATCGAGTACAAGTATTGGCACAAGCCAATTTTTAAGAGAGTCATAAGCCTTGTTGATTATTTTTGATGAAATGTAATTGTTTTATATGGGTTGAAACGAGTTTTAATGTTATGAATCATATTATGATAAGATGTTTTAATTGTCTCCATTTACTCGGCTTTAGATGTTATAAATGAACTTTGCTTACTCACTGGGTTTATAAAAACTCACCCCCTTCTTTTTACCCATTTCAGGTTTAGAGCAGTCTGTAGACAGTCAATTTTGTCGAGGGTTTGCTTTTGGATTTGCACCCTCAAAAATCGTAGGTCTACAGTCCTGTTTATTTTTGTTATTTTGGGGCTCACATAGCATTGTAAAATATTTTGTATACCCTGGTGCTGTGTGCTATTATGTATATAAGTTTATTTTATTACTACGCTACAATAATTGTTTACGTAGAATTTTGTAAATATTGTTTTATATGAAAATGGAATATTTTATCCAATATTTTTATTTAGTTCAATTAGTTATAAATTGACTTTAAATAGATGATTTAGACACCTAGATTTATTTTTTATATGAAATGTATATTTTTCATTCATATACTATATTTTTAGCAGGTTTCGAAATTTTCAAGTAAAATGACCAATATACCTTTGTGCGGTAGAAATTACTTTTTGATTGTCTTTGATTTGAAAATCGTCTATATACCTTTAAATCATGATATTTAGTAACAGTTGCTCATAGGGGAGGTGGAAAACTGATGCTAGAGCCTTGCGAGGTTTCGGTTGACATTCCAGGTAAGGTTTGTGTATCGGGACATCGCGGCGGTTGTCACGGGCTCGAAAAGAGTACCGGGTCATGACATTACCAATGGTTCCAATTCCTTGAATAATACCCTTGGAGTCATTACCAAAGGAAACACTACCACTCTTCTTCCTATCAAGCTCGGTAAATAAATTTTCATTCTCGATTATGTGCCTTAAGCAACCAATATCCAAGTACCAAGGTTACTTTTCTTTTGGTTGAGCTTCAAAACATTGGTCCTTTTTTACTTACTCAACCTATACAACAAATTTTTAGTTTTTCTTTAAAGGTAGCCATATTTTAATGGGTCCTTAGGGGTTAGCAATCACATGGGATCTTTTTGGAACCAAAACTAATTTGGTTCTAGTAAAGTTTCTATTAAAATGATAACATTCATAAGACAAATGACTTTTTTTACCACATACATAACAGTGACATGAACCAGCATTAATTTTCCTTCTAAGGCTTATTTTCATTTTAACCTCTTCTTCATCTTTTGATTTTAGTTTTGATCTTTCTTTTCTATCCATATTAACTGCAACATGTTCATCAAAAACTCTTTGTAATTCTAATTTTGCTTTCCAATTGAATCATCAAGAGTTTAAAATCAATTTTCGATTGTTCAAGTTCAATTTGAAACATGTTTGATCAAAAACAAATTTGTACTCATGCTTGATTATTTCTAACTTTTCATTCAATGCAATAGCTTTTCTTTCAATGCAACAGTTTTGGTGGAGTAAATTTTTAAAAATTACACTTTTATCCCCGTAAAGTAAAAAATTACATTTTTACCCCAAAAACTGAAAAATTGCCCATAGACATATTTTTCATCCCCTATACTCATACCATTCTCCAATTTGTCAAATGTGATCTAAATTCTCTCAAAATCTCAAATTTTATCCGTGGGTGAAAAAATTACGATTTTTCCCTTAGATAGTGAAAATTTCGGTTTGACTCCGAATTGATCCTCGAACTCTGAATTACCATTTTGAGTCATCCCTAAACTGTGAAACTCTTAATTTCACCTTAAAATTCCTATTTGAACTAGTTCAAGGCTTAATCGACTCAATGGTACCATTAGGGGCAATATCGTCTTTTAAC
>NC_030854.1:18159073-18165979 GCF_000208745.1 Theobroma cacao | reverse complement strand
TCTTCCCTGTGCCGGGTCCGGTGGAGCGACGGTCGGGCTTCCTCTCTCTCACCCTTCTCCTGCGCTTTGTCGGCTTTTCCCTCTCCTACCGTCGGTCGACTTTGGTCGGCCTCTCAACTACCGTCGGTCGGCTTCTCCCCATTGCACATTTTCGTATTTTTTGAAAAGAAAAAAGAAATTTCTTGGGTTGTTCTGGCTGCTAAGCAAACTTAGGGTGTCTTTTTTTGATTGTGGTTGCTCTCCATTGCTTAGAAAGCTGGTAGTTTTTTGTTGCAGGTTCTCCCTCCCCATCATACTACAGTGCCCCCTCTCCTTTATACCCGATTCTCGGGTTCTGGAGGGGGCACGCCCCATTGCCTTGTCCCTGGGCACCCAGGGGCAAGTTCCACTATCCTGCCAAACGCGAAAAATTCGCGTCTGGCAGGTGATAGAGGTGCCTGGCAGGGTGCGTCCGCACCCTGCCAGTCGTACCTCTCTCCTTTCTTTTTTTATTTTTCATTTTTTATATATATATATTTTTTATATATTTTTTAATTTTTCTTGTTTATAATTTAGTGTCTACAAAAGGTGAAAGGAATATTCTAGAGTAAAATATTTTGTACGTGAAGAAATAATAATATTTTATGGAGGATGAATTAACGATTTAAAAAGTGATTCGAAAGTGAATCGGGGCATAATAAGATATTTTGGGTGCCAAGGAGACAAGTGAAAAATTTTGAAATAAAATAATATTAAAATATTAATATTTTATTCGATGTCGAAATTAGTCATGAAGGAGTATATGGTCCATCTAAGTGGAGAAGAAGAAGAACGAGGGAATTTTAGAGCAAAATGACATTAGTGGGGGGCCCGCATGTCCTTATTAAATAAAGCTAGTGTGGGTAAGTATATATATTTAAATATTATGATGATACTACGTTGAAGTGCGAACTTGGTATTTTATTGGTACAAGTGTTAAGGAAGAAAAATAGAAGAAATTTGAAATTAAAAGATTGTGGGAAGACTTAATTAAAAAGTGTGAAAACCTTGGAAGGTAAAACGATAATTTTGCCATTAGATTAGTCAAAGTTTCCAAATGAAGCTTTGACTCTTTTTTTTTCAGCCATAACCGGTTCTTATCTTCACCAAAAGATACTTTCTTCTTCTTGCTCACCCTTCCACGCTATTTTCTCTTTCTCCACCATAAAATCAAATTTTATTTCATTTTTTTTTCCTTTCTTTCTTCTCCTTTCCTATCTTTTCTTACTTCTTCCTTGTAACACCCCGTACTTTGCTACGTTGACTAATAGAACTTATCGAATACCAATTAAGGTTAATTAGAGTGTTTAAAAGTAATGAAGGGTGAAAGGCATAGTTTGGAGTAAACTATCTAGCACAAGAAGAAATAATAATTAAATAATAATATTTTTACTGAGGATGAATTATTGATATAAAAAGTGATTCGAAAGTGAATAAGGGATAATAAGACATTTTGGGTGCCCAAGAGACAAGTGGAAAATTTTGAAATAAAATAATATTTTATTAATTAAATAATATTAATATATTAATATTTTATTCAATATAAAAATTTTTCATGAAGAACGAGTATATGGTCAATGTAAGTGGGAAAAAAAAAGAACGAGGAAATTTTAGAGAAAAAATGACATTAATGGGGCCCTCGTGTTTTTATTAAATAAAGCTAGCGCGGGTAAGTAAATATTTAAATATTATGGTGATACCGCATTGAAGTATAAACTTGATATTTTATTGATACAAGTGTTAAGGAAGAAAAATGAAAAGAAATTGGAATTAAAAGATTATGGGAGGATACAATTAAAAAAGGGTGAAACCCTTGGAGGACAAAATGATAATTTTACCATCAGTTTGGTAAAAGCTTCTAAAGGAAGCTTTGACTCCTCATTCTTATCCCATGGCCGGTTCTTATCTCCAGCCACAAGATATTTTCTTCTCCTCCTCCATGCTCACACGCCATTTGCAAGCTTCCACAGCATTTCACCTTGCCACCATGCATTTGAAACGAAAAATGGCTTTGTTTTGCAAGGAAAATCGTACTTTTGGAAAGAAAATAGATGAGATCAGTTGGAAGAAAGGAGAAAGGAAAGAAAGAAAGGAAAAAAGAAAAAAGAGAGAAAGGAAGAAAAAAGCTTGGTTTTGGTGATTCAAGCAAAGAAAGGTAAGGATTCTTGTTTTTAGCTTGAGTGATCTTTGAAAATGAGTTAGTGACTAAGAGAAATGTCTTGTGGCAGCAAAGATTGGCTTGATTGGAGAAAAATTGGTGGCATACAAGCCAATAAACTCGTGGGTACATGATGGACTCAAAGTGGAAAAGGAAAGTGGTAAGCTTAACATTATGTTTTAAAGCCTATGGTTAGTTGAATATTGTGAGGAATTACGGTTGTTGAAAGAATCTATTTGCATAAGCTAGTTGAAAATTGTTAAGTTTGTATGGCATGTTGTTCGAAAGAAATGAAAAAGGATGGAGGATTGAGAAGCAAAGTATTGAAAGTTAGATAGATAATGATGCATGTAAACTTGGAAATAATTGAGTGAAAGTGAGAATGATAGTTGCTGCCATATATGTGGTTTATGTGTGAAACTATAAGATGAATTTGAATGAAAATGGCTGGAAAAAGGTTAATATGGGTGCTAGAGTCATAAATAAGTTGCCGGTAATTATAATTTAAAGAGTTATGCAAGCAAAGGATAAAGGCAACATTGGTAAAAATGTGTTAAGATGTATATGAATATGCAAGGTTAAGTGAGGAAAAGTGGTGATTCTAACATAGTATGAGTTATTAACATGACGGTAATGTTTAAATAAGGAGGAAAATGGGAATGATAAACACTAAGATTATTAAATTTGGTTTACTGCTATGAAAGTTTGCCGTGGTGGCGTACCGAGAGAGGTAACAAGTGACCGGCAAGTAGAAATAGCGAGATATGCACCCGAATCAATAGCGACGAAGCGTCCCACTATTGTATGGTGAGTAGGGGTGCCTATTTCAAAAATTTCCATAGCTATATAATGTTATATGTTTTATAAATGTTGCCGGATTTCATTAAATGCAATTGTGGAAAGCATGAACTATTAGCCTCGATAGGTGATTTCTAAATGGATTTATAATGATTTATACACTGTTATTGTGGAAAGCATGGGCTAGTAAGAGTTGTAGTAAATTGTGGATACAAGTTGTTTTGGATATATCTATAGATGAGTTATATACATAAAGTGTTTTAGAAACTGGGAAACAAGCCCTTTTATACTGTTTTGTATTCAAAATCTATGCCTTGTATTTTTGTGTGATATGCATAGTTTAAATGAAATAGTTAAATGATTTAAAATGCAAGATTTGAGTACTGATTTTAGTCCGATTTTTGTATAAGAGAATACACCATGCCTTTTTATGTGAAAAGTAATTTGAAGGGTTATGGAACCTTGGTTTCAATTGGTTTTAAGCGAAAGACTTGGAAACCTCAATGTGATTTCTGAAAATGGTTTTGATAAACCTAGTGCATCGAGAGTAAGCCAGCTGTCACTTCGGTTAATTGTGACCCTCATGCACAAGTGAGCTCTAGTTAAAGAACCTTTGGGTCACCAACCGGCGATTAAGCGTGGCGGGGGCCACGACCTGTGATATGTATACGTGGTTAGGCCACAAGTGATCCGGTAGAGTAAGACTCCCGATTGTGCGCGGTAGTGATCGCTTGATTCTCTGATGTCGGCCAACATCGTGAGACTACCATGGCTATGGGAATCTGGTGGAGTAAGACTCTCGGATTGTTATTACGTGGAAGTGGGTCCACGTTTTGATATTATACTTTCCTACTCGAGAGCTTTGTGAGTTTTAACGCGTACTATCTTGCATGGTGGAGAGTTAAGATTTTCTTTGCAGCTCCTATTGTTTAAATAAAAGCTTTCAGTGCTTACTTGACAAACATGAGTTGATTAAGGTGGTCGTACACTTTGATTTCTTTACATGCCACACATTTTGGGAACGTGCTTACCTTTATACTGTATTTCATATTTTGATGGTAATGATGTTTCTGATGATTGAAACTCTTTTTGTTACACTTATTTTTAGCACTGTTTTGCCAAAGAAAGCATTGTATTATGGTTTTACGATATTATTTTTACAAGGTACAAATATCCTCCTTGTGGTTTGGTTTATAAGATTTGCATTTTATATTCTGGTTTTGTCATTCAAGTGATCTGCTTATTGCTTGTTTCCCATCTTCTCCCTGCTTACGGAGCCGATGATCACTGAGTCTATGAGACTTACCCCCTTATTTCCCTTTTGCGTATGGTGATCGGAGTAGTGTGAAGTCATCGGCACTTATGGTCCATCGCGAATAAGTAAAGGCATCTCATAGCAATTCATTCCAAGTCACTTCATTGTTAGAGGTTGAGTCATAGCACTTTGATTATTTAATTGTAAATCGATAGTGGCCTTGGTATAAGTATTAAACTAGAGACTTTTGACCTCATTGTATATACTTATGATTATATGTTTTAAAGATTGAATTGATTATTATAATTATGGTTCAAGTTATGATATGAAAGTATATGGTTTAAGCACTAATATGGATTGGTGCACGAGTATAGTGAATTATCGAGAATCTCTAATAAGGCTTGCGTGGGTTTGGTGGGCTATGCTTATTAGGCCCATGCATCGGTCATGGCCCAAGATTTAGATTGTGACATTCCTTCTCCTAACTTCTTGGGCACCAAACCTGTAGCTTTTAGCCTCATTTTTTTTAGCACAACCAAACCCTAGAAAAGAGAAAAAAAAATCTTTCTTTTTTTCCTTCATTTTCTATTTCTACTCCACCATCACCAACACTTGAATTTCCAATTTTAAATCTTAATTTTCAAGGCTAAAAGGTATATATATTTTTAACTCTTAAAATTTATGAATTTATGGGTTATATTTTCAGATTTTATTTCCTAATTTCTTCAAATTCTTTTTCATAGAAATATTAGGTTTTGTTGATCTTTATGCCTCCAAGCTCACCACGGTAAAGAAACTTTAAGTTTGAATAGTCAATTTAATGGGTTTGTGAATTAGACTAGAATTTTGGGTTAAAAATTAGGCTAGAATGTAGTTTATCAAGAGTATGCTTATTAGAATTATTAAGTTTAAATTTATGATATATTTGAGGCTATTATTGTCTATTGGCAATTATAGGTTTTAATGGTGTTTCAAGACTACCTGGATTAAGATCTTGTGGGTGCTAGTCTTATTAGGTAGCATCGTTAAGGTGAGTGAACTTGCATTAAATTATTTTGGGAAATAAATATGTGTTGGGACAAAGCACTTAAATGATTTTATTTGATTTTCTTTCTCTAAATCATGCCAGGAAACAAGCTTTTTGCAATAACCTCTCCCCGGTCGCTACCGACGTCCAAGACTTTCGAAAAAGACCCATTAAGTCTCGAACAAGCTTGTCTAGAATTTGATCGTTAATCCATTACATTCAATCACCATATAATATTGATACTTTCATATACTAAATTGAACCATAAATATAAAAATCAATATATGCATTAAAATCTATAATCTCCAAATTAATGCTTATATAAAAATTTAGAATTCGTTTACAACTTAATAAATAAAATGCTACGACTTGACCTCTAATAGCAGAGTGACTCGGAATAAAATGCTAGGAGATGCCTTTACCTATTCATAGTGGACCGAACGCGTCACTGACTACACGCTAGGCTGATCCTTATCTACAAAAGGGGAAATAAAGGAGTGTGAGTCTGATTGACTCAATGATAATCATCGACTCAGCGAGTAGGGCGTAGATGGGAAAACAAGCAAACGATAGATCAGTTGAATATAAAAATACAAGATTATAGAAGCAATTCGTTTCAAACAAGGGTTTGTGCCTTATATAGAAATCGAGAATTTCTTATAAAGTATAAATAATCGAGGTAATAAAATTTTTCGCATCAAAATATATTAATAATCATTTTCGAATCAAATCAATAAAATTTAGCAAGCTCCCGCAAAACCAAATAATTTTTAAAATCATGCACAAATCATAACTCACCCCATATGCGAGGAATTACAGATTCATTTCACAGATAAACAAATAGGGGAGCTGCGAAAAATCGTTTAATTCCATTTTCACCATGCAGAGAAATATAATTCATAATATTAAAACTTATTTCAACTTATATAAAACCATTACATTTTTGTCAAAAATAAACAACATGGCTTATGACTTTCTTAAAAACGTGGCTTGTGCCAAAATTATTCTCATACTCGGTTGTCAGGGATACCTTGGCCTGGGGCTATCCCAACCGAGTTCGCCAAGGCTGTTAAAAAGTCATGCACACATAAATCATGTTTTTTATTTTGAAAACATAGCCATTCCTTGGCGTTGGCTGAGTTCACCCTCACGTGGTGGTTCAACGTGAAGTGAACTCTAAAGTTGTACCTTTGGAGTTACCCTACACGCCTCTCAAACCAATGTAAGAATATACTTAGATTTCGTGCCCCTGAAAAAGGCTGGTCCACAGAACCAGCCCACTACAACAAGCTAAACCCACCATACAATAAAATTTGCAATAGCATGACATGGCAATTATTTTATTTTACAGTTTCTCAAGGTAAATCAACAGTTCATACATTTTCAACACATTTACCAATCCAACCAATCATGCCCACATTATCATAAGCCATTCGATTCAAAATACAATTTATAACACAATAAGTAGCAGTCTCCAATTACTCTTGAATTTCTTGGTTAAAATGAAATCACCTTTTAAAAGAATTCAAATTTGATCTTCAAGGGGATATTTTAAATCTTTCTCAAGATATCGATCCCCACATCACGTTAAAACTCTCTTTTCGTAAAATGTTCATTGTAAATATTTGCATGATATTTTGTATCAAAATA
>NC_030854.1:18135653-18155607 GCF_000208745.1 Theobroma cacao | reverse complement strand
TATATATATATATGTAAATATGTGTGTTATAGGAAATTGATGGATAATGGGTTATGGTTGTAATGCATGTGAAACTTGACATGTTAAACCTTGAGAAATTGTTATGTGTTTTCATGTTGGTTTGGACCTTTTGGCAGGGTGGTTTTTCTTTTGGGAGAAAGGTAAATTTTGCATTGATGCCCTGTATTTTGCTGCAGCGAGAAACTCTCAGATTTGAAGGGGTACACTGGTCAAAAACTCGCTGCAGCGAGGCTGCATTTTCGCTACAGCAAGAATGACACTGTAGCTTCTCGCTGCAGTTAGAAACTTTCTATTTTTTGGGTTACAATTTCGCTGCAGCGAGAAACATTATGTTTTTGGGTAGAAATTTCGCTGCAGCAAGATTCAATCCCGCTACAGCGAAAAACCTTTTGTTTTGGTCTCCTATCTTGTCCAATTGTTGACTTATCTTTCACTTATTTGCTACCATATCAGGGCATGGACTTCCAACATTAAGGATTAAATGAGTTAAGTTTAAAATGAGGAGGTTTAATGAGAAATTCTCTGCCAGTTGAGAAACCCTCGTTCGGTTAATAACTAAATCCCAACGTCGATGTAGCGAAAAAGCTACAGCGAGAATGCCTTTCCGTTGCAGCGAAGATTCGCTATCGTATTTGACTTGCTTGTAAAATATTGAAGTTTTCATTTTTCAAATGATTTGATATGTGTAGGTTCATGATTTTTAAATGATTAACCATTTAAGGGCTTGATGAGGGGTTTTTAATAAGAATAGAAACAAATTGCATTGTTTTGAAAAAGAATGCATCATGATTTCATTAAAGATTCCTTATGGTATGCTTGTTCCCTTCCTTGTTCACTCACTGGGTTTATACTCACCATTTCAAATTCATGTTTTCAGATCACGAGGCAGTTGGTAACTAGGACGAGGTATCCTTGTAGACTTGTGTCCATCTTTTGGTAGGTGTCTCGGCATTCAGTAGCTGTACATTCATCCGAGTCCCTCCGCTGGAAGTCAAGTCTTCTTTTTGAGATGTATAGGCGAACCTAATGTACATTATTGGAATACATGTTATAGACAATGTATGTATATAATAAATGAGAAATGCCAATACGAGTTGGCAATGTCTATTACTATTTTGATTTTAAGTTTTTTAAAAAAATGACTTAGCAGTTTATGATGGAATGATGAACACGTCGGACTATTAGGCTTGCTTGGGCTTAGTGGACTACATCCATTGGGCCCATGCGCCGGTCATGGCCCAGAATTTGGGTCATGACAATAATCTTGCTCAACATTCCATCAACTATTCTCAAGTCACCTTTCATAAGTCCAACTTATAATCACTTTAATAATGGGCTATAACAATCAAGAATTTCATTGATATAAACCCAAAATGATGTTAACATTTCAACTCATGGTAGCATTAACAGTTAAAATATACATATTTTATCTGAGACACGTATCTTAGTGCTTTACATCACATGAACGTATTCATAAAACAAAATGACTCCTGACTTTTAGCGGAGTGACCACAGTGAAAGTGCGACTATTGAATGCCAAAATACCTACCAAGGAGATGAAACTACGTGGACACCTCGACCTAGGTTCCAACTGCCTCCTAATTTGAAAAACATGAAATTGAAAATAGTGAGTACAAACTCAGTGAGTGAACATAAGAAGGGAGCAAGTAATCGATAGGAAGAATTTGGAAATCATGATGCACTTGTTTCAAAAACAATGCAATTGATTTAATTTCTTACTAAAAACCCCTCCTTTCAAACTTTGATTAATAACCTCATAGTGTGGCAAAAACCCATGATCAATCCATGAAGTTAAATGGGTGAAAAATATGTCAAAATCAAGCAAGGTAGCAAGCATGGTAGCAAGTTTCTTGCTGCAGCGAGAAACAGTGTTAGTTTGCATGTATTTTAGTTTTTCTATATTATCTCCCACTAAAGAAGTCCAATTGACTGATTTTTGGACCATTAGAAAGCTAAGAGGAAGGTCTACAACTTTTATGTTTACCACTTTTCCCAGTTCGGACTGAAAGGTGGTCAAAATCTTTATCGAAGTGAAAGCATTGCACCAAAACTCGAGAGTTTCTCGCTACAGCGAGTTGTTGGCTGCCAAAACATAATGTTTCTCTCTACAGCGAGAAGTAAGGCACCTAAGTATTAAAACGACCTCCTTTGCATTAAAAATCCATTTGGTGTTGCAATAAAAATTAATTTTCAAGAAAATGGGAAATTCTCAAGATTCATAATGCCAAATTTCACATGCATTACAATAACATTTTACAATCACTCACATTCTATCACATATCTATAGATATAATCATATATAACACCTACACCACCCTGCCTTCCTCAACTCTTGTGCACTCCCTACATGCACAAGGTAATACCACCATATGTGCACTCCCTACTCGCACACCTCATTACCATCATACAACATTATTTATCATTGCACAACATACATTCAAATATGTATACCAACACAATATAGGAGCACATGAATTCATCCTCTTTACACATTTCACACCTTTTACAACATCAAAGCATTTATCAAGAGCTTGTTCCCAAGCACCCATTTTTAATGAAAAGTTGGATAAATCAGGCAAATAATTCATCTTAACATAATTCTATTTTCCAAAACAATTTTGAAATGCAAGTTCACTCACCGATATTGTTGAACCTCTAATCGACTCTAACCTTCATTAATGGTTCAAATGGGGCTGTAGGGCCTCGTTGGAACCTATCACGCACAAAAACATCACAACCAATCCAATTTACATTAATATTACTCCAAAGGCTAGTTTTTAATTCAAGTTCTACTAGTCATTCCTAATTGGCTTCCAACTATATCAAATGGCTATTCCTTGCACTACTCTAATCACATTAAAAATGAATAAACAACCTCAACAATAAAACAACTCATAATCTCAATTACTAGCCATTATCAACAACTTAAAACCAAGCCTAGTTCATCACTCACCTTAAGGTTTCTTTGTAGCTTAATTCTCTTTCAATAGCTTCCAAACAAATGTGGAAAGTCTTTCTCTCTTTCTTTCTCTCTCTCTATAACGTCTAGCTAGTGAGAAAGTGTAATAGGGAAAGGTTTTTGAGGGTTTTATAGTGAAAAAGTAAAAGAGCACAAAGAACTTTGTGAAAGGGTGCACAAAAACATGAAAATCTGGGTTAACTCGAGGAAATATATGGAAGTTTCAAAGCAAGCTTCCATGGGGGGTGCAAAAACATGGGAAAGGAAGAAGAAGAAGAAGAAGTGCTGAAATTTGAAAAACCTCCTATAAACTTAGATATTTATGCTTTATATTAATCCATTTCTCATGAAATTATCAAAATGCCCTTAACAAGGTCATTTTGTCTTTCCATTGCCTTTATACAATCTTTTTACTTGTTTGACACTGAGACAAGGTCCATAAGGGTCTAGAAATGCTCGAGTTCATGAAAAATTAAAAATTTCAACTCGAGATGCAAAATGATCGTTTTACCCCTATCGTGAAAATTATCATTATTTCTATCTTCTTCATTATCTTACCCTCATTTATTCATTCCTTAGGCCTACTTAAACCTTAAAAACATTAGAAAACTACTTTCAGTGGCTCACCAGGAGAAATGATGAAATTACCCTTGGTCCGTGTTATTGCGTCTACTTCTAGTTACAGGTCTTTGAGGTCGAGATCTCACATGATGACTGGTGGATGATGATTCTAGGTATGTGCAGTGTGGGAGTGCACATAAGCTGATGAGCCGGTGGCTGTATACATGTTTACACATACCATAGAAATGTTAGAGAAAGCATTATGTGATTGTAATGGATGTGGAATCTTGAAATTGTTAATTGTTTCCAAATTGATTTTCAATACAACTGAAAAAAAAAACTCTTTGTCTTGGCTTTCTTGCTTAAATATTTATTGTGGTTTTCACTTTTCGATTTCATTATGGATCATGGATCCTTCAATACTAAGGTGTTAAATAATCAAAGGTCGAATTAAGGGGTTTTACGAGGAATTAAACTAAATTGCATTGTTTTTAACATAAATGCATCATGATTTCTAAACTTTCCTTATCATTTACTTGTTCCCTTCTTATGTTCACTCACTGGGTTTATACTCATTCTTTTCAACTTCATGCTTTAGTTTTCAAGCTTGAAGGTAGTTGGATCTTAGGTAAAGGTGCTTCCTCCTGTTCATCGTACGGTAGGTTTACTAGCACACCCCATGATAGTATTCACACCAGAGTCACTCCGCTGATAGTTAAAGTCTTTTGTATGTGAATATGGTTATTTAAATGTAATTCGTGAGATTTGTTGTAAACACTATATGTTTGGTTCACATGATAATGTCGCCATAGGTTAGCAGATGGTAATATTATTTTGTGAATGATATATATGTTAGCTCCATTAGTTTTTGATGATAATAAAACATTCCCATTTATTTATGCCTAATACCTTTACTTAAGTGTGCAGGAAAATCAGTATATGAAATTAATTAATTAACTCTTCAAAGATTATATCAAAAGAAAAAGAGGGATAAAAATAACAAAATGCAACTGTCTAACAAGGAGGAAGCTTATTGGTGAAAAAAGGAAGAATGTTGGTTGACCAAGTTTCAAATTGGAGGAATGGCGGGCTGAAAAGTTTGAGAAACAAAATTAACTTAGTCGACCAAGTCAGTCGACTAACTGCTCTTTGCCAGAATCTGCAACCTGAAACAGAACCAACTTAGTCAACCAAGTCAGTTGACTAAGAGCTCTCTGTTTGTAATTTGAACCAGAGTACTACAAGATAGATTAACGGCTAGAACTCTTCCTCAACTCTTTCCAACGGACATAAAACTACCAAACTACCATTAGAGTTGCTTCTCCAAGTATAAAAGGGTCTTCCAACAATTAGAAATAAGTTTTTTAGAAGCCTTGAAAGAGATTTGAGCTATAGAGAGTTGAAAAACCAGAAAATCTTCACTGCACTTAAACGCCTACTCTTTGCATTTGTATTTTGCACTCAATCTTGTACCAATCAGATCAACCAGTGATCATAGGTACTTTCTTTTACTACTCTTCTTGTATTCTTAGAGTGAGGAAGTCACTCTAAGTATTTAAGCTTGGGATAGCTTGATTGTTGTAGGTTGTGGTTGAGCCTTGGTAAACCACTTTGGGTTTTAGTTGAGCCCGTGAAAAACTAGTGTAAAAGGTTTTGGCTGAGCCTTGAAAAGCCATTGTAAAGCTTGGTGGAAGCTTGTGAATTTCACCGAATCTTAGTGGATTTATTGGGAAAATACTTGGTTGGATAATCAAGGTAGTGGATGTAGGTCTTGGACTGAACCATTCTAAATTGCTATGCATCTTGTACTCTGTTTTTATTTTCTTAAGTTCTAGAAATTAGTTCCTCATCTGGTTAAGAGCCAAATTGTGCTATTCACCCCCCCTCTAGCACATATTATCGGGACCAACAAGTGGTATCAGAGTTAGTTCCTTGTTATTAACGCTTAACATCCTTAGAGAGGATCCAAATGTCTCTCTTAAAATCAGTAGTGGCTGAGGAACAATCAACAAACAAACCACCTTTGTTTAATGGCTCTAATTACCCTTATTGGAGCACTAGAATGTGTATTTACATTAGAGCTATAGACTATGAAATGTGGGACATCATAACTGATGGACCCGTTATGCCCTCAACTGTGAATGTGGTGACAAATGAGTTGATGCCCAAGCCAAGGTCTGAATGGATCGAGGCTGAAACTAAGAAAGTTCAAATAAACTTTAAAGCCATCAAAACATTGCATTGTGCATTAACCCCCACTGAGTTTAACAAAGTCTCAAGCTGTATAACAGCTAAACAAGTGTGGGAAAAACTTAGAATAATTCATGAAGGGACTTCTTAAGTAAAGGACTCCAAAATTGCTCTCTTAACACATAGTTATGAAATGTTCAAAATGAAGCCTGGTGAAGACATCACCAGCATGTTTGATAGGTTTACAAACATCACAAATAAATTGAGTCAGCTAGGTAAGCCTATCTCTAAACATGAATTAGTAAAGAGACTGCTTAGAAGCCTACCAAAATCTTGGAAGCCAAAAGTGACTGCCATTAGAGAGGCTAAAGATCTGAACATCATCACACTCGATGAAATTTATGGTTCTCTTCTTACTCATGAGCTGGAGCTTAAGGAAGAAGAAGAAGAAGATCGAAGGGAAGCAAAGGAAAAGCAAAAGAGTATTGCACTTAAAGCCAGCATCCTTGAAGAAGAGTTGGAAGAGCTTTCCTATGATGATGATGAAGAATTAGCTCTAGTTGCAAGAAAATTCAGAAAGCTAATGAGCAGAAGAAATCGAAGGCTAGCTAGAAGAGGTTTCAGGAAAGACCAAGGTGCCTCATGGATAACAGAAAAAAAATTGACTCTAGCAAAAAAGAAGAGCTCATCTGCTACAAGTGCAAGAAACCTGGTCACTTCAAGTCTAAATGCCCATTGCTGAAAGATGAAACTCCCAAGAAAAAAAAGAAATCCAAGAAAGCAATGGTGGCTGTTGCTTGGTCGAACAGTGACACTTCAAGCTCTGAAGCTGAAGATGGAAAATCTAAGGGAAGAGCCAATATTTGTTTGATGGCACAAAATGATGAAACAAAGGTATCCCCACCCCTCTATAATAATTCTTTTGATGACTTACAAGATGAGTATCAATGCCTTTACGATGAATTTGAAAAGCTTTTTTCAAAATACAAATCATTAAAAAAAATGTTGCATTACTTGAAAATGATTTGGAACAAATCAAACAAGAGTTTATTTCTATTTTTGAGCAAAGAAATATTTTGCTAGTTGAGTTAGAACACTCAAAAATAGACTTTAAGGTTTTAAAACAAGAGTTGAAAACAAGTCTGAAGCTTTGTAAATAACTCTTGATGAAAACACAGCTCTTAAAAGTTTGAAAAATGAATTTCCAAAAAGAGATGTGTACAAAAGGAAAAATTCTGCTAATGCATCACTAAAATTCTACATTTGTAGTAAAATTGGTCATTTATCATATGACTATTTTAAGAACAGAAAAGTGCAGAAAGTTAAGAAAATATGGGTTCCTAAGGGATCTTTTATTGCAACTAACACTTAATGACCCATCAAAGTATGGGTACCTATAAAGAAAAACTGAAATCCTATTTTGTAGGTTGAGCTGGACTTAAAGGAGACATGTTCAAAAGCTCAACTCAAGAAGAAAGAGCCTTGGTACATGGATAGTGGTTGTTCACGGCACATGACAGGACATGAAATGTTGTTTGCTCAGCTGAATAAGAGAAAGGGAGGAACCGTATCCTTTGGAGATGATTCAAAAGGAAAAATCCATGGTATACATACGGTTGGTAAGAATTTCCAAACTCAAATTAGTCATGTGTTGTTGGTTAAAGGCTTAAAGCATAATTTGCTAAGTATTAGTCAATTATGTGATAAAGGATTTAAAGTATGTTTTGATTCAACTAAGTGTGAAGTGATAGATATGAGTACAAATAAAATCTCATTTTTAGGAAAAAGATTGAAAATTAGGTATGTAGTTTTTCTTGAAGATCTTGAAGTAAATAGTGAAGTATGTCTTATTGCAAATGCTGAAAATGATAGTTGGCTATGGCATAGGAGATTAGAACATGTGAGCATGCATACTATGTCAACATTAATTAAGAAAAATCTTGTTGCTGGGCTACCGAATATAAAATTTGAAAGCGACAAAATATGTGATGCTTGCCAACTAGGAAAACAAGTTAGAACATCTTTCAAGTCTAAGAAGATTGTGTCAACATCTAGACCTCTTGAATTTCTTCATATTGATCTATTTGGTCCAATAAGCAAAACTAGCTTAGGAGGAAAATCTTATGGCTTTGTAATAGTTGATGACTATTCTAGATATACTTGGGTTTATTTTCTTGCTCATAAGAATGATGCTTTATCAGCTTTCTTAAGTCATTGTAAGAAAATAGAAAATGAGAAAGAACTAGCCATAGTTAGCATAAGGAGTAATCATGGAGGAGAATTTGAAAATGATGAGTTTGAAAAATTTTGCAATGAAAAGGGGTTGGATCACAATTGTTCTGCACCTAGAACACCCCAACAAAATGGAGTTATAGAAAGGAAAAACTGAACCCTAAAAGAAATTGCTAGGACTATGCTACGTGAGAATAACCTACCTAAATATCTTTGGGCTGAGGCAGTAAATACAGCAACTCATATTCTTAATAGAGTCTCAATAAGACCCTTGATTTCAAAGACTCCATATGAACTTTATAAAGGTAGGAAACCAAATATTTCTCACCTTAGGAGTTTTGGCTGTAAATGCTTTGTACTGAACAATGGAAAACAACCTCTAGGGAAGTTTGATGCAAAGAGTGATGAAGCAATATTTTTAGGATATGCATTAAACTCAAAGGCCTATAGAGTTTTTAACAAAAGGACCTTAACTGTTGAAGAATCAATCCATGTAGTTTTTGATGAGTCAAATGCTTTACAAAAAGAAGTTCATGTGATGATGTGGAAATCCTAGAAAAACAAATGGAGGAAATGAACTTAAAGAACAACAAAAATAATGAAGAAAGCTCACCTAGAAGAGAAAATGAAACTCCACCTCTAGAAAATCTGCAAAGAGCAGAAAATCAGCATGATGATCTACTAAGGAGTTGGAGATTTGTAAGAGATCACCCATAAGACCAAATAATAGGTGACATTTCACAAGGAGTTAGAACTAGGACAAAAACTAGAGAAACTTGTGAGTTTTCAGCTTTTTTATCTCAAATTGAACCTAAAAACTTTGAAGAAGCTAAAAAAGAGGAAAGTTGGATAATAGCCATGCAAGAAGAACTTGATCAATTCACAAGGAATCATGTATGGTCATTGGTACCTAGACCTTCAAATCACCCTATTGTTGGTACTAAATGGGTATTTAGAAATAAGGTAGATAAGCAAGGAAATGTAGTTAGAAATAAAGCCAGGCTGGTAGCAAAAGGATAAAACCAAGAGGAAGAAATAGATTATGATGAAACCTTTACTCCCGTTGCTAGGATTGAAGCCATAAGGTTGTTGCTAGCTTTTGCATGTTTCATGAATTTTAAACTGTTCCAAATGGATGTAAAAAGTGCATTCTTAAATGGATTAATTCAAGAGAAAGTATATGTAGAACAACTACCTGGTTTTGAAGACTTTGAAAAATCTGATCTGTTTGTAAACTTAATAAAGCCTTGTATGGATTGAAACAAGCTTTTAGAGCTTGGTATGGGAGGCTTTCAAAATTTCTAGTTGAAAAAGGGTATGATAGAGGCAACATCAATTGTAAAACTCGACCCTATAAACACATGTCATGACATACATGCACTGAGTAGCATGCTATTATGCTGGGAAAGCACCTAAGAATAGACGAAACCCAATATCGTACCTAACGGTACACTTGAGTTGATTTAACCTCGAACTAGTTCAAATAGGAATTGTAGGATGAAATTTAATATTTTATAGTCCAAGAATGACTAAAAATGATTGTTCGGAGTTCGAGGGTTCATTAGGGATAAAATTGAAAATTTTGATGTTCAAGGGCAAAAATTATCATTTTGCCACCTAAGATAATAATTTGATCATGGAGTGAAATTTTTGACCAAGATTAACTTTTTGGAGTATAATTTAATGATAGGAAGTGAAAATTTTCAATTCCTGCAATTTTCGAAATATAGTGGCAAAACGGTAATTTTATCTTCCCGGGGTAAAAACCGTAATTTTCACCACCCAAAACTTGTCAAAATCATAAGATTTATTTATTTTTGGTATGAATAACTATGGTATGTTAAGTGGTGAAAAATTAAAGTTTAAAAGACGAAATTTTAAAAATGGGCCAATGGGAAAGTGACACATGGCATATTTTAATGATTTAATATTTTTTAAAGGAAAGTCAACCCATTTAAACCCCATTTTAAGTGATGGCCGGCCATAAGGGAGAACAAGAGAGAAAATAGAGAGGAAAGGAAGAAAAAAAGAAAACCAAAGAGAAACAAGAAAATTCAAAAGGGAATTCGTGTTTTTTGCCTGTTTACGCGTCTAACGGTAAGATTTTTCGACTTTAACTTGATTTCTACCTTTCCTATGCCCTTGTTTCCATTTAGCATGCTTGAGGAGAGAGATCTAAAAGTGACATCAAGGGCTGGCCGAATTTCAAGGGGGGAGAAATTGAAATTTTTAGGTTTTGATTTTTAGTTAAATTGATAGTTTTAGTTAGTTAAATGTGTTTAGAAATTAAATTGGGCAAGAAATCATTAAATTTTCACAATACCCACTCTTGGCTGGATGCTCAATGCTGTACAATGATGATGAATTGATTTTATTCTAAGGGAAATGAAGAGAAAATGATGAAAAACGATTAAACGTGATAGAAAAACAAAGTAGAAAATTAACCGAGTTAATGTCCCATTTTTGGCCGAATTTTCCAAGGAAGGGAGTGAGCTGATTTTGTTGTTTTTAGAAGGTTATTGGCTGATATTTAATGGTTAGAAATGTTGGAGAGAGAATGGGACGATTTAGAGCTAAAATGGAGCGCGTTAGCAATTTATCGGGTAAAGTGCCAAAAATAGGTTAATACCGCGTTTAAGCCGTTTTAGGCTATTGCATTTCATACCATGCATTAGTATAGGATTTAAGTCAATTATATAGTGATTTAGCATCAATGTGGTGAATTGGGTAAATTTTGCAATGTGTTAAGGAGGAGAGCCTTCCGGTAAAGGCAAGGAAGTCGTACCCGACCAACAATGATCGGGGCACCTAGGAAGCATTTCATCTGTACAAACGGTGAGTAAACCTATTATTATTGTAAATTATCTAGAGTTTATTTTTAAATGCTCTTTATGTATTTTATGAAACGAAAATGAGATTAAAACGGGATTTTTGATGTTTTAGAAATAAATGTGACAAATAAAAATATATTGTGTTGATTATGAAATTGAGTAATTGGAGGCTACCAATTGTCTTGAAAAATATATTTTCTTATGAATGGCTTATGATATATGAGTATATGTGGCTATATTTTATAACTACATTGGGAATAGAATGTAAGCTGTCTTTTACTATGCAGGTTGGATAAATAAATAAAAGCCACGTTATACTGTCGAAATTTTATTAAAATTGGTAGGTTTAGTCACTACAGTGACGGGTTTCAGTGGACTGCCTATTAGAGGGGCACGGTAAACCAAGTTTCATAGTTACTCCAGTTGTAGAGGCGAGGAAGGTAACTCTCGGGGTAGTGTTAGAGTTCACTTCACGTCGAACCCCCACGTGAATGTGTAACTCGGCCAGCGCCAAGGAACGACTTGTTTTCAAAACTAGAATGTGTTTAACATGTAAATATCTTAACAACCTTGGCGGACTCGGTTAGATGCCTCAGCCAAGGTATCCCCGAGGACTAGATTTTGGCTTAAGCCATATTTTTAATAAAGGTTATAAGCCTTAACAACTATTTTGGTAAATTACAAATATTTTATGGTTTAAGGAATAAATTGAAAACCTTGTGAAATTGTTTGTAATTTGTTGTTTAAACTTGCCTCCATGTTACTCGCCTTTAGATATTTATGATAATGTCTTTTTACTCATTAGGATTGCAAAATCTCACCCACCTCCTTTCCAAACATTTCAGGCCTGTGGTAGCTTGTAGATATCCGATTTTGTCGAGGATTCCAGTTGACCCCTCTATCCCAGAGATAGTAGGTTACTATCACCAATACTGGGTGTATTTACGGGCCACTTGACATTGTAATTATTATTGTACATTATAACTTTGTAAATTATTGTCTGTATGAATTTATTTTATTCTCACGCTACAAAAATTATTTATGTATAGTTTTATAAAATTTGTTTTATAAGAAAATGAAATATATTATCAAATATTTTTATTTAGTTTAATTAGCCAACTTTTCACTCTAGATGAATGATTTAGATTACAAAAATTTATTTTTAATCGACAGTGGATATTTTTCTACCATACGTTGTATCTTTATCAGGTTTCAAAATTTTCTGGTAAAAATGACCAAAATACCCTTATGTGGCGAAAATTTTATTTTGATTGTTTTCGATCTAAAGTAGTTTATATTTTCTTAAAACACGATATCTAACAACGATTGCTCATAGGAAAGGCAAGAAACTGATTCGTTAGCCTTGCGGGGTTCCGATTGGCATTCCAGATAACGAGTGTCAATCGGGACGTCGCGATGGTTGTCATGGGCCCAAGGGAGGTTCCGGGTCGTGACATCAATACTACATTGTTCATTAAGAGATATCTAAATGATTTAATTGTTGTACAAATATATATGGATGACATTGTATTTGGTGCAACTAATGAGGCTTTATGCAAGAACTTTGCTAAGGAAATGCAGGGTGAATTTGAGATGAGCATGATGGGAGAGTTGAAGTATTTCCTTGGTCTTCAAATTAAACAAAGTGAGGAAGGAATCTTCATCAACCAAGGAAGATACACTCAAGATATGCTCAAGAAATTCGATATGCTGAAGCTGAAATCAATTTCCACACCAATGAGTTCATCCACCAAACTCGACTTAGATGAAAAAGGTAAGGATGTAGATTAAAAGCTCTATAGAGGTATGATCGGCTCTCTTCTCTATTTAATAGTAAATAGACCAGATATTCAGTTCAATGTGTGCTTGTGTGCTAGATTTCAGTCACAGCCTAAAGAATCACATCTAATAGCTGTTAAGAGAATTTTTAGATACCTCATAGACATTCAAGGACTAGGAATATGGTACTCTAGAGACTCAACTCTTAGCTTAGTTGGATATTCAGATGCTGACTTTGCTGACAGCAGAACTGAGAAGAAAAGCACTAGTAGAACATGCCAATTTATAGGAAGCATGCTTGTGTCTTGGTTCAGCAAGAAGCAAAATTCAGTAGCTTTGTCAACAGTCGAAGCAAAGTATGTATCACTAGGTAATTACTGTGCACAAATTCTTTGGATCAAGCAACAATTAAAAGATTATGGAATAACTATGCATAACATACCACTATACTATGATAACACAAGTGCAATCAATATATTAAAAAACCCTGTGCAGCACTCTAGGACAAAGCACATTGAAATTAGACACCATTTTATTAGAGACCATGTAGTGAAAAATGCTATTAAGATAGAATTTGTGAACACTTTGCTTCAATTAGCAAACATTTTTACCAAACCTCTGAATGAAGATAGATTCTGTGAGATTAGAAGAAATTTAGGGATGATTAGTATGAAGGAATTATAGGAAAACCTTTGGCTCTCACATAGAAAACAAAGTGCATTCAGTCGACTAAGGAAATCTTAGTCAACTGAGAGTGGGTTGATAACATTAAATAATAAGACTCAGTCAGTTTAGAGAAAAAAAGAGTAAAATGAGGTAAAAATTGAGTTTATCGGGTAAAAAGAGAATGAAGAAAAACTGCCAAAGGTGAATAACCAAAATTTTAGAGGGAATTTTGAAATTATGAAGAAATAAAAGTAGGGCAGTGCTAAAGGGAAGGTGAGCAATTTTTCTAAGAAATAACTGTTGACAACCTCTCCTCTTCTCTCCCCTGAAACCCATTACTCTAAAAACAAATACGCAAATCTTTCTATTTGCCTCTAAAACTAACTCAAACCCTAACCATTAAAAATTTCTGGAATCAAAATGGCAAGAACATCTCAAAGTAAAGAGATATCAGAAAAAAAGAAGGGGAAAAGGCCAATAGAGGAAGAAACAGAAACGAAAAGTCTGAAGAAGAAACAAAAAATCATGCCTGCTTCAGTGAAAGAAATAACCGAGAAACTAAGAGAAAAGAAGCAAAAAACTGACAAGAAGAAAGAAATAGAATCCTTACTCCACAAAGGTACTAGTTCTTCTTCTTCTAAGTTCAAGAAAAAGTTGCATGAATATAGATTAAAAAATATTGAGAATGCACCAATCTCCTGTGGCAAATTTATTGATTGGAAGAGTTTTAATGAAAATGTAGAATTTCATACTAGTTTATCTGAGTACTTTAATGAACTGAAACTAAAAAATTACAGCACTTTTAAGAATAGGTCTTATAATGCAAGTCTGGTCAAAGAGTTCTATTCTAGCATTGCTTGGAAAGGAAAGGAATTAGTAGATTTTGATGATTATGTTGAAGATAGTTTGAATGTATATCTAAATGGAAAAGAATTTATTGTGACTGCTGAAGATTTAGGAAACCTACTAAAAATAGAATGTAAAGAAGGTGAGTATGAGCTTCCTGAAAAATATGATCCATCTTTATTGTGGGAGATCATCACCAGGAGAAAGGAAAAATATTCTTCAAAGAGCAATTCAAGTATGATAATTAGCCCTTAGATTAGGATTTTACATTATTTCATAGCAGCAAACATTCAGGGTAGAAGTGGAAGTTTTAGCTACATCAGCCTCCAGGACCTTTGGCTGATGGAACATGCCTTCAACGGGGTACCTCTGAATCTGGAAAGATATATGATTGAAAAAATGAGAAGTGCTTGCAAACTTGATAAGGTTAATCTGCCATATGGGAATGTCATTACATCCCTTATACAGAAGAAAGGAATATGGGCAAAGAGGTATGATATGTACTTGGTAAAAACCAGAGATCAAGCTATTTATTATCGGAGTTTAGTTAAAATGGGGTATATACTCGATGGGGAAAGATTCATTAAGACCCCCAAGACGGGTCCAAGAAAAGAACAGAACCTACTTGCTCAACTTGAAAGAGCCTTTTCCAGATTCTCAAATGAAGTAATTTTTAATTTGCTCATGAGGATCGATGGAAAGTTGACTGACCAAGGAGAAAAGATACAAAAAATTAAAGAGAGAATCATTGAGTTGGAAAACAAGTTAAAGGAGAAGGAAAGCATGCCATTTGAACTTGTGGCTACAGACAACTCTGCAACATCTAGCACTACACTAACACAGCAAGGTGTTGAAAGTTCAACTAAGCTAGCAGAAAAATCTACTCCTTATGTTGAAAGTTATGGCATTCAGGCGGAAGGTTCCACTTACAAATCTACTAGTCCTATTCTGCAGACTTAAGACTCTCACCAAGGGGATGATTAACTAACCAAGACACCCTTTCTTGAACTTCAAAACAAAAATGAATCAGAACAAGGAACTGAAGTGGTTGGTTCAGAAATAAAGAAACACCAGGCCTCTCCTCCAAATTCAGAAGAAGTTTCCATTGTGGATGTCTTCCACCAAATGGTTAAGGAGGGATAAGCTGAAAAAGACATTGTCAGGATAGAAACTCAAAAAAATGGTGGAGGTGTAAGAAAAGGAAAGAAACCTACATCAGCTCTTAAAGTAAAGGCAAAATCCAAGAAAGCAAAAGCCACTGCAGCACCACCAACTGAGGCAAAACCACTAACCAAAGGAAAGAAGACTATGGCCACCAAGACAGTTTTTCTCAACAGAAGAAAGTCTTCCAAGTTGGCAGAGAAATCCAGGCCAGTTTCAGCCTCCTTTCCTCAAAGTCTAGTCCCTATCTTAGCAAGTCCTCACTGGAACCTTCCCCTAGGAAGTCATCACCTCTCCGAGAGCCCTCTCCTCTTCCTCGAAACCCTTTCTATGCCACTGAATCCTCATCCTCTAACACATCAGATGAGTAGAAGCCTCTTCCTTTGATGTTGACAAAAAGGGGGAGTAGGATGGTGGAACCAAGGATGTAGGAACCAATGAACAAAATTAAAAAAAAAAATGTTAAGGTAGAGGAACCAAGAACCTAAGAAAGAAAAGAAAGCAGAATCAAGAGTAAAAACTTAGAAGAATAGGAGATAGGAAGCAAAATAGTCCAGGGGCAATTTCAAAATACTTTTTGATTAACTGCTATTTGTGCCATTGTGTCACTTGAACACTTAAGTTTAATTTTGTTGTTTATATGGTTGTGTGAAAAGTGAATGCTGAAATATCTATGTTGTTTAACTGCTATGCTGATATTGATTTACAAGCTGATAAATGATTTTCAATATGGCATTGAGAATAACTTCTGTTTATAAATAGATATAGATGCTGTGCATAGAGAGTAAATTGAATCAAGAAGAGAATAGATAAAATTTGAGGACTGTATGCTGTTGACAGAACTCTGCTGAATTCATAACATTCATTGCTGTAAATCATTCCAGATTTTTGCACATGTATATACACATATATAATCTAAGTGTATAATGTCATTCTCTACAAGACAAGAATAAAATTTTGCTGGAATAAAAGTAAGCAAAATATACACACACTAAGGGGGAGCATATACTTAGGGGGAGCAATCCTCATTTTCTGTAAAAAACTGAAAAGAGTAAAAAGACACTATGCTGTTAATCAAGGAATGTTTTGTCATCATCAAAAAGGGGGACATTGTTGGCTCCATTAGTTTTTGATGATAATAAAACATTCCCATTTATTTCTATCTAATATCTTTACTTAAGTGTGCAGGAAAATCAATATATGAAATTAATTAATTAACTCTTCAAAGAGTATATCAAAAGAAAAAGAGGGATAAAAATAACAAGATGCAACTGTCTAACAAGGAGGAAGTTTATTGGTGAAACAAGGAAGAATGTTGGTTTACCAAGTTTCAAATTGGAGGAATGGCGGGCTGAAGAGTTTGAGAAACAGAATCAACTTAGTCGACCAAGTCAGTCGACTAACTGCTCTTTGCTAGAATCTGCAATCTGAAATAGAACCAACTTAGTCAACCAAGTTAGTTGACTAAGAGCTTTCTGTCTGCAGTTTGAACCAGAGTACTACAAGACAGATTAACGGCTAGGACTCATACTCAATTGTTTCCAACGGACATAAAACTACCAAACTGCCATCAGAGTTACTTTTCCAAGTATAAAAGGGTCTTCCAACAATTAGAAACAAGTTTTTTAAAAGCCTTGAAAGAGATTTGAGCTATAGAAAGTTGAAAAACCAGAAAATCTTCACTGCACTTAAACGCTTACTCTTTGCATTTGTATTTTGCACTCAATCTTGTACCAATCAGATCAACCAGTGATCATAGGTACTTGCTTTTACTACTCTTCTTGTATTCTTAGAGTGAGGAAGTCACTCTAAGGGGTTATTCAAGCTTGGGATAGCTTGATTGTTGTAGGTTGTGGTTAAACCTTGGAAAACCACTTTGGGTTTTAGTTGAGCCCATGAAAAACTAGTGTAAAAGGTTTTAGCTGAGCCTTGAAAAGCCATTGTAAAGCTTGGTGAAGGCTTGTGAATTTCACCGACTCTTAGTGGATTTGTTGGGAAAATCCTTGGTTGGATAATCAAGGTAGTGGATGTAGGTCTTGGACCAAACCACTCTAAATTGCTATGCATCTTGTACTCTATTTTTATTTTCTTAAGTTCTGGAAATTAGTTCCTCATCTTGTTAAGAGCCAAATTGTGCTATTTACCCCCCCTCTAGCACATATTATTAGGACCAACAATATATTTGGATGCCATGATTTTTTATTGAGAAGAGATTATTTTTAAAAACTATGAATTAAGAACTTTAGAGATAAATAAGGGACATATGGCTTAATGAACAGGTTTGCATAAAAGGGCTTACTTGGGCATAATGGACCACTCCTATTGGGTCCATGCACCGGTCATGGCCCGAGATTTGGACTGTGACAAAATTGGTATCAGAACTCTAGGTTTGGTTGAGTCCTAGGGATTCTTGTGTTTGTCAGTGGAGTTGTTAGAGTCCGTGTAAAGTCTTGTCCTTGGATTATGGGTGTGCAACACAAGTCAAGGATGGGAGGGTACATAGGCCCCTAATTCATTAGAAACCTACCTATTTCTTTGATGTATAAATGGCTAAGCAATTAATGCTTTGTTGCGTATAGGTTTGGAGGTGCACTTGTCACACACGCCATGTCTAGAAGAGACGATAGTCTCGATACCCCTCACAATACTAGCAAGGGATCGCTAAATTCCATTGTTTAGAGCCAATGGTGCCCTGATCCAGGGAGTCAAGAAAGTGGCCAGTCTCGGATTCCTATTAGATGGATCCGACCAGATTTGGAAATATTGTTTCGCAGTAGGGAAAGCCTCAAAAGTAGTGAGAGCTCTGAAAGTGAGGTATGCACTCAGATTTGGGAAAGCATAAAAAGTTTCTTTTTAGAAATGTCTGAGGAAAAGATGAAGGAGGCAATGGCAAGGGGTTATTGTCCAAGCAAGGTGTTAGGTGTTCGAGACTTTCCTCCTAGTTGTGGGAAAGGTGCTACACTTGTGAGTAGGGAGGAATGCGTGAGAATACAACAAGCTTGGTTTAAGGATAAAATGGAAAAATGTCAGGTGGTAGAAGAGGACTCGAAAAAGGATTCGTTGATGTGCTCAAATCAAGGCGACGATGATCCTAAAGACATTTAGTATTTTTGTTGAACTTCATATTACTTTAAGTATAGGTAAATGTGGTGTAAACTAAGTAGTGGTGGCTGTCTGTACAAAGGACTTAAGAGTTTGACTTTTATTTTCGTGTGACTTGAACGGATTATGAAGTAGCTGTTTAAATGACTTGGTGCATATGAGAATCTTTTGGTATGATAGAGGTGGACTAGCAATATAATTATTGAGGAAGGATATTCACCTTAGTGGTGTGGTTGGTTGCCTTAGATAATTATTAAAGGTCGACGTAGAAAGTCATTAATGGTACAAGCAACTACAAGACCTGACAAATGATTACCGATTAATCGTGGAAATGTGAAATTGAAATCTCAATTGCAGTTACAATTCGGAAGGATATGAGAGAAATTAATGAGACTACAGATGACACTTTGAATGATTAATGTGATTAAGTCGAGGATTGTAAACTTAAGCATTGAGGAAATTTGTCAAGACCGAAATTTCGAGCCATGACCGGCGCAAGGGTCCAATGGACGTAATCCACTAAACCCAAGCAAGCCTATTATTTATCTTACTTATAATTCCATCTAATATGACTAAGTCATATTTCATAACTTTGAATCAAAATAGTGATATACATTGCCAACTCGTACTGGCATTATTCCTTAAAAATTTACATACAATGTCTACAACATGTATTCTAATAATTTACATTAAGTTCATCTATACAAAACAAAATAACACTCGACTTCTAGCGGAGTGACTCGGATGAATATACAACTACCGAATGTCGAGACACCTACCAAAAGATGGACACAGGTCTACAAGGACACCTCGTCCTAGTTACCGGCTACCTCATGATCTGAAAACATGAATTTGAAAATGGTGAGTATAAGCCCAGTGAGTGAACAAGGAAGGGAACAAGCAACAACAACAAGGGAGAATTTAAAATCATGATGCACTTGTTTCAAAATAATGCAATTTAGCTCCATTCATATTAAAAACCCCTCATTTTAAACTTAACTCATTTTGTCCTAAATGTTGGTAGTCCATGCTCAGATATGGTAGCAAAGAAGTGAAAAATAGGGTAGCAATTGGACAAGATAAGAGACAAAACAGAAAGTTTTTCGCTATAACGAGAATGAATTTCGCTGCAGCGAAATTGTTACCCAGAAACAGAAAGTTTTTCGCTATAGCGAAAACCAGTTCTGGTGAAAGGTCCTCAAACCCGAGAGTTTCTCGCTGCAGCAAGCATGACTTTCACTGTAGTGAAAACAGAGCAACAAGAGAAACATTTTCCCTCACTCAACAAAAAGCCATCCTGCTAAACTGACAAAATCAACATAAAACTCATGAAAATTCTCAAAGTATAATGTGTCAAATTTCACATATATGTCAACCATATATCACATTCATGAGCTTTCATTTCATAAATCTAGATATGCATAATTACATAGACAAACATCAATATCATCATAATCACTCTCGGCTCATGTACATCCCCCCACATCGTGCACATAGCCGGCACCATCATGTGCATCCCTCCACATCGTGCACAATTAGTGCTATAGTGTACATCCCCCCACATCGTGCACACGGGCACTATCAT
>NC_030854.1:18120146-18134860 GCF_000208745.1 Theobroma cacao | reverse complement strand
AAGGAACCCTAGAGAAATTGAATATTTCTTTTGTGTTTTTGTTCATAACCATGCTTAACTATCCCTAAACACTAACATAGTCTAAAATCAAATTATTCCAACAACAATTCCTCTTCCATACCCATTTATCAGAATTGAATTCATCATGATAACTCAATATTCAACCATGGAAAATCAAGAACAAAAGCATGGGTAAGCTAGGTATCAAGGAGAATTAAAGAAATTCTAACTTACCTAGCTTGTTTCCTTGATTTGTTCAATTTTTCTTTGAATTTCCACCTAGGTTTTCTTGTTTTTCCCTTTGTTCTTCCTTTGTTCTTGTTGCTGGTTGCCTAGGCTGAATATGGTGAGAGAATTGGGGATTTAATGGGCTGATTTCTATAGAAAGTAATCAAATAATCGAGCATGCCACGTGTCACATGCTTATTGGCCCAATTTTTTAACTCTTTGACTTTTTCTTCTTAATTTTCCACCACAAATATTCTGGTATTTATCCAATCCTACCACAATTAAAATCCCTTGGTCTTGACAAGTGCTGGGGCGAAAAATTTACCGATTTACCCTGAGGGTGAAAAATTACGATTTTGCCTCTATTCTCCGAAATGTACCGGAATCACATTATTTATACTTTTCAACCTCAAATAACACTAATATTGATCAATATTAACCAAATGGGGCAAAAATAGTTTTATAAAAATTCTCGTTTAGTCCTCTAGTGGCAAAATTACCATTTTGCCCTTGTGCTCCAAAAATACCGAGAATCACAATTTTTCACTGCTAAACATCATTTTATACTCTCATAATCATAATTATATTTCATATAATTATTCTTGGTCAAATGTGATCAAATCTTGGCTAAAAATCTCCATTTTATCATCAAATGGTAAAATGACCGTTTTGTCGCTAATTGATTAATTTTCCTGATGGACTCCAAACTGGACCTTGAACTCTGAATCACTATTCTAAGCCATTCTGTGGGTTTTAAAATTTTCAAATTCCTTTTAGAATTTCTATTTGAACTAGTTCAAGGCTCGATTTAACTTAGTTGTACCACTCGGTACAATACCGTCTTTTAATCGAGCTTGATAGGGTCTCACAAAATTGTAACCCGATATTCTTGTGGATGAGAAATGTTAAGGGTATATGCTCGATAAACAGGAAAAGGGTCAAAAAGGATAATTCGTTGGTCAAGTGTCTGTAGTGTGTAGGTAGGTCCTAAAGAGTTGTGCAATGCACAAAAGAAGAAAAGGGTATATAAGTCTTTTAATTGTTTCTTATGAAGTACGATTGATGGTAAGAATGGAGGCACATGGTGCCATGACATTATAAAATGATAATTTGGCACAAATATAGACCATTAGGGGTAAATGATGGAACTTGAGAAAGATGAATTCTTGATTAGTAAGGATTGTGAGTATAAGGTGTGGAAAAGATGAACTATTTTCATGGTCATTTGTATTGAAATGTCAATGAACTATTTAAGTTACAAGACAAGAAAGATAATTAATTATGGGTGATAAGAATTGTGGGATGCCATAAATAGTGAATAATTGTGTGTGTTGTGTTATGTATATTGTGAAGTCATTACACAATATAGAAAGGATGCTCTAAGGTGGGACTTAATGTTTGACGATAAGTTTTAAAGGATAAAATGAGTTGAAAGTATTGATTTGGCCTAGTACATATGATAAGCAAAGAAACGATACACGTGCTTATGGAAATTGTGGTATAGGCTTAAAGGAAAGCTATACGGCTCAGAATGATTAGTGTGGTAGCCTTAAAGGTAGAAGAATCAATTTGATAAAGTAAATTCCAGCAGCTGCAACGTCGTAGTGCTGACTGCCCAACGCTACAACATTAAGAACCCCTCATGGCAAGAAAGCACGAGCAAATTATGAGTGGCATGAAGATGAAACTCACAAGTTGAATTATGGTCATTGATCTTAATACCGAGCTTTGTTATTTGAAGTTTTAAGTGCGTTGGGAAAGTGTTTATATGAGTGAATTGAAAAGTTTCTTTATTGCCTTATATATTGGCATGTAAGCAAAAGAGAAGTTAGAGAGTTCTCGAGATTGCTACATTGAGATAAACTACCATGTGAAGCATTAAAATGAATAATATGTTGTCTAAAGTCAAATCCTAAGAAATAAAGAAGACAAGAGATTAAGCCTTATTAAAGGCTAAGGAAAAAGTGAGTGAAAGGTTAGTTGAATGTATAAGACATCGACAAGGGATGTCAATACTAAGTGATGAAATTGTGAATGAAGGATTACAAGGGTGGCATAGCAAATGAGTTAAAACAAAGTATCGCCATGCGAATTTATAAATCTTGTCTTGACTTAGTGGAATGAAAGGGATTAGTAACAACACAAGGCCAATTATGTGGCATATTAGAAACTTATGAATATAAATTGAGGATTGCATAGATGAGTATGCATTTATATATCTTGGAGAATAAGTGCATGTCTTTGGAATGATATGCTTAGGATGTTAAAGAGCAAACAAGTGGCTAAGTGTTTCAGGAATGTATGAACATCCTTAAGAAAGAATTACCAATCATACGTGGCCAGTATAATATGTGTGATTTTGAAACTTGCTAAGAAGCCTAACGGCTAACCCACGAATTATGTGATCATATGCGGTGAGACATAAGTTTAAGATAGGTATCCCTAAGGAAATACTCAAAAGGAGTTCTGTTATGGATCTTGTGGAAGCAAGCCTTAAGTTATGTTGTTACAAAAGGGAAATTTAGTTCGAAGGCACTTGAGCATAAGGATTCTTACGCATAATAAGGAATGTTGACACTTAAATGTACGTGTACATACGTATGTGTAGAGTTAGTAATTTGAGATTTGAACTCAATATATTCAATGAGTTGTATAGATATTACAACAATAAGAAATCCCATCAGAAGTTGAGCTATGTTGATATAAGAAATTTTGAAGAAATAGTCACATAAATGATATCAAGGAAATGTAATCTATAGCATTGTTAAGCTATACAAGATGGACTAATATGATTAAGAAGACTGAAGTTGCATAAATGCAAGATAACCATGAAGTATGTGAGAATAAGTGAAGTCGTTAACCTCCCTAACGTTGAGAATACGTACTGGAATGAATATGGCATGTTTATAATGTTGTAAGCTACGTAATAATGCATGGGGATAAGATGAATGAATGAATGTCGAGAAGTTCGACAAGGAATGAGGTAATAAGATGGTGATTAGGTATACATAAGTAAGTATAAAATATGATTGAAATCAGTATGATTGAGATGGAGTTATGGTTTAAATTCAATTATGGTGATAAAGGCATACTCAACATTTTAATATAAGAGATAATGTTTGTGAAAGTTACCCTCGATTTGATTATAAAAGATGATAATAGGCATAAGTGAAGTATTCTAGTTGAACTAGAGGTAAATGAGGTGGATAAATCAAAATTCTCTATAAAGTAAGGAATGGAATTAGATCATAGAGTGAGATTAATAACTTGACACCAACGTGAATTTGAGGATGAATTCTATTTAAGTGGGGGAGACTGCAATACCCGTACTTTGATATGGTGGCTAATAAAGCTTATTGGATGCCAATTGAGGTTAATTAGGATGTTTAAAAGTGATGAAAGTTGAAAGGAATATTCAAGAGTAAAATATTCTACACGTGAAGAAATAACAATTAAATCATAATATTTTTATTAAGGATGAATGAACAATATCAAAAGTGATTCAGAAGTGAATCTTGGCATAATAAGACATTTTGGGTGTCAAGGAGACAAGTGAAAAATTTTGGAATAAAATAATATTTTATTAATAAAAAATATTAAAATATTAATATTTTATTCGATGTTGAAAATTAGTCATGAAGAAGGAGTGTATGGTCAATCTAACTGAGGAAGAAGAAGAACGAGAGAATTTCAAAGAAAAATGACATTAGTGGGGGCCCGCATGTCTTTATTAAATAAAGCTAATGTGGGTAACTATATATTTAAATATTATGGTGATATCACGTTAAAGTGCAAACTTGGTATTTTATTGGTACAAGTGTTAAGGAAGAAAAATTGAAGAAATTTGAAATTAAAAGATTATGGGAGGACTTAATTAAAAATGGTGAAAACCTCGAAAGGCAAAATGGTAATTTTGCCATTAGATTGGTCAAAGCTTTCAAAGAAAGCTTTGACTCTTTTCTTTTTCAGCCATAACCGGTTCTTATCTTCACCAAAAGATAGTTTCTTCTTCTTCCTCACCCTCCCATGCCATTTTCTCTTTCTCCACCATAAAATCAAATTTTCTTTCATTTTCTTTTCCTTTCTTTCTTCTCTTTTCTTATCTTTTCTTACTTCTTCAGTCTTCTAACTTCTTGGGCACAAAATCTGCAGCTTCTAACCTCTTTTTTTTTTCAGCACAACCAAAGCCTAGGAGAGAGAAAGAAAAAATCTCTCTTTCTTTCCTTCATTTTCTATTTCTACTCCACCATCACCAACACTTGAATTTTCAACTTTAAATCTTCATTTTCAAGGCTAAAAGGTATATATGTTTTGAACTCTTAAAATTTATGAATTTATGGGTTATATTTTCAGGTTTTATTTCCTAATTTCTTCAATTCTTTTTCTTGGAAATATTAGGTTTTGTTGATCTTTATGCCTCCAAGCTCACCAAGGTAAAGAAACTTTAAGTTTGAATAGTCAATTTAATGGGTTTGTGAATTAGAATAGAATTCTGGGTTAAAAACTAGGGTAGAATGTAGAGTATCAAGAGTATGCTTATTGGAATTATTAAGTTTAAGTTTATGATATATATGAGGCTATTATTGTCTATTGGCAATTATAGGTTTTAATGGTGTTTCAGGACTACTTGATTAAGATCTTGTGGGTGCTAGTCTTGTTAGGTGGCATTGTTAAGGTGAGTGAACTTCCATTAAATTATTTTGGGAAATACATATGTGTTGGGATAAAGCACTTAAATGATTTTATTTGATTTTTTTTCTCTAAATTATGCTTGGGAACAAGCTTTTGATGAAATATTTTATGTTGTAAAATGTGTAATGTGATGAACCATGTATTCCTATATTCTGATGATATATATGTTATGCTTTGAATGATAATACTGTGTGATAATCATAACCGCGATTGTGCGGTCTGGGAGTGCACATGCCGGTGATGATGGGTGATTTTAGTTATGTGCGGTGTGGGAGTGTACATGAGTTGATGATTAGTGGATGATGATTCTAGCTATGTGCAGTGTGGGAGTGCACATGAGCTAATGAGCCGGTGGTTGTATACATGTTTACACATACCATAGAAATGTTAGAGAAAATATTATGTGATTGCAATGGATGTGAAATGTTGAAATTGTTAATTGTTTTCAAATTGATTTTCAATGCAATGGAAAAAAAAACTGTCTGTCTTGCTTGTCTTGCTCAAATATGTACTGTGGTTTTCACTTTTTGATTTCATTATGGATCATGGATCCTTCAACACTAAGGGGTTAAATAATCAAAGGTCGAATTGAGGGGTTTTACGAGGAATTAAACTAAATTGCATTGTTTTTAACATAAGTGCATAATGATTTCTAAACTTTCTTTATCGTTTGCTTGTTCCCTTCTTATGTTCACTCACTGAGTTTATACTCATTCTTTTCTACTTTATGTTTTAGTTTTCAAGCTCGAAGGTAGTTGGATCCTAGGTAGAGGTGCTTCCTCCTGTTCATCGTACGATAGGTTTACCAGCACACCCCATGATAGTATCCACGCCAAATTCACTCCACTGATAGTCAAGGTCTTTTGTATGTGTATGTGGTTATTTAAATGTAGTTCATGAGATTTGTTGTAAACACTGTATGTTTGGTTCACATGATAATGTCACCACAAGTTGGCAAATGGAAATATTATTTTATGAATGATATATATTCGGTTGCCATGATTTATTATTGAGAAGAGATTATTTTTGAAAACTATGAATTAAGAACTTTAGAGATAAATGAGGAACAGATGGCTTAATGAACAAGTGTGCATAGAAAGGCTTGTTTGGGCCTAGTGGGTCACGCCTATTGGGTCCATGCACTGGTCATGGCCCGAGATTCGGGCTGTGACAAAGTGACACTATCGAACCAAGTTGTTGCCACCATTGCTTTCCTTGGTTTCTTCATTCTTTTTAAAGATTTTTCTTTTAGCATTGGACATTCAGATCTAAAATGTCCTAGTTACTTACATTCAAAGTAGAACATTTCATCTTTCTTGATGAGATTACCCTTGTCATTATTTTTCCAAGAAAAACTTTGGTCTTTCTTGTAATTTTTCTTTTCAAACCTTCAGCCTTTTTATCCCATTAGTTTCCTAAACCTTTTATCCATCATTGCTAACTCTTTATCATCATCACTTGATAATTCTTCAAGTTCTTCTTCAAGTGAATTAATCTTGAGTGTAAGGTTTTTCCTTTTCTTCTTCACTTTTTTCTTTTCTTCCCCTTCTTTTTCCTTCATTGCAAGTTCAAGTGTGAGAAAAGAGCCACAAATTTCATCAACTGTGACCACATTGAAGCCTTTGGCTTCTTGGATAGCAGTGACCTTCAGTTTTCAGCTTTTTAGGAGGCATTTACGTAGCCTTTTAATAAACTCATGTTCAGGGATGGTTTTTCCAAGTTGATTGAGCTAGTTTGTAATATTGGTAAACCTATCAAACATGGTAGTGATATCTTCAGCTAGTTCCACTTTAAGCATTTCATAATTATATGTGAGTAAAGTAATTTTTGACTCCTTTACTTCTGAGGTCCCTTCATGAATGACTTTAAGTTTTTCCCACATTTCTTTGGCTGTAGTAAAACTAGAGATTTTGTAGAATTCTACAGGAGTTAATACACAATGAAAGGTGTTGATGGCTTTAAAATTTGTTTAGATCTTTTTGACTTCAACTTCAGTACATTCAGATCTTGGTTTAGGCAATCTTTCACTAGTGACAAAGCTAGGTGAGGTGGCAATATATGGTCTTTTTGTGATAGCATACCACATTTCATAATCAAGGGTTCTAATGTATATGGGCATCCTAGTGCTCTAATAAGCATAGTTTGATCCATCAAATAGAAGAGGCCTATTTGTGGATTAACCTTCAACAACAATTAAATTTTGCAAAGCCATGTGGATCTTCCTTGAGGATGTTAAGCCTTAAATTTGAAGGTATGGCTCTAGTACCACTTGATGGTCACAATGAAGTGCTAGAGGGGGATGAATAACATTAAAAATTTTAAGCTCAGCCCTTTCTGAATGATAAAGCTTTTAACCGATTAGAGGAAAATGAATGCAGAGCTTGTAGTGGCTAAAATACACTAAGGAAGGGTAAAGAAAAGTGGACAATGTAAGACTCTTTATAGTGGTTCAGTCCCCTTGACCTACATCCACTACCTTGATCTCCCAATCAAGGATTTTCAACCCAATTTCACTATACCGATGGAATAAACAACTTCTACCAAATTTTTACAAGGTAAGCTCTCAACCCAAGCTCTAATCCCTTACAGCAAGCTTTAGAGTTCTTCCTACACTCTAATTTCCCAAGGCAAAGAAGAAAAAAAGTACAGCTAAGTACCTTTACAAGTCTAGACAAATGACAATCAAGCTCAAACACTCTTTGAAGAACAACTGTTTTTGGTGAAGAATATTTTGCATTTGCTCAAAATGGCTCTTTTCTCTTCAAATCTCCTTACTTTGACCGTTGAAGCTTCCTTTTATACTTGGGGAGTCAGATTTTTCTATTGGAGATAGGTTCTAGCTGTTAAAAACAACTCTGATGTACTTCTAATTGTTATTTTGTCTTCTAGTGTTTAAATTCAAAAAGAAGACAAACTTCGGCTAATCAATTACAGGCAACTCTAACTGATTATAGCTTCTCTACCTTATACTATCTTGCTGTTGTGTTTTTGCTCTAATTGATTATTGGAGGCTTTAATCAAATGAGAGTTCTTTGTCTTCAAGCTTTTCTTATTCAACAGATTTCTTTTATCTGGTCACGACAAGCTCTAATCGATTACAAACTTTCTATTTTCATTTTTCTCTACACATCAATCTTCCTCTAATTAGTTAGCTCTTCCCTTAACTGATTGAAGCTTAACTTCGTTCAGCCTTAATTGATTAAATTCAGCTTCAATCAACTAGAAAATCTTCGAATTTTGAATTTCTCTATTTTGGTTCCCTTCAACTGTCAACTATATTTTCAAACTTATTTTTGGAACTTGAAGATACTAGGACCTTGTGCTCTAACTTATCAACCAGACTTCTTAATTGATTAGCATATTTCTGTTTTGCTTCAACTTGTCACACAACCATGCTTTAGTTGATTAAGGTTCTTTGTTAATAAATTACTAAGGTTTTGTTTTTATTCATTGTTTTGCTCTTTCCCTCTTTGACTAATTAACTCTTCTTTAAATTTACCAAGCTTCTTGACTTGTCTTTATTGGACAACTTTGTTAGGCATATTAAATTAAATTCTACACATTTAAATAACAAGATTAGACATTAATGAATGAGGAATGTTTTGTTATCATCAAAAACATATGGAGTCAAAAACACTTAATAGTATATCTAGTATACTAGTAGTTAGATAAAGAAATGAATTAATTATACCTCTACTCTATGGAGCTTTTGGTTCACATCCTTTTCCTTTTCATCTTTATCAGGCTTGTAGATGGACTCATAGGTGTTCCGATTGACTTCAAGTTCATCACTCCAAATTTCTTTAACATTTCTTTTGTATACTTTTCTTGGTTGATGAATATTTCATCCTTACATTGCTTGATTTGTAGGCCAAGGAAAAATTTTAGCTCTCTCATCATAGTCATCTCATATTCCCCTGCATCTCTTTAGCAAAACACTCATAAAATTTTTCATTAGTAGCACCAAATACTATGTCATCCATATAAATTTGAACAATAAGCAAATCTCTTTTATCTTTTTTGATTAATAGTGTAGTGTCCACACTCCCCCTAAAAAATCCTTTTCTTATCTATAATTTTGAAAGATTCATACTCAACTCTAGGAGCTTGTTTCAATCCATATAATGCTTTATGCAATTTGCAAACATGATCAACCTTTTCATAGTTTTCAAAACTAAAGGGTTGTTCAACATAAACTTCTTCTTGAATAACACCATTTAAAAATGCACATTTAACATCCATTTAGAATAATTTAAAATGCATATAACATGCAAATGCAAGCAAGTGTCTAGTTGCTTTTAATCTAACCACAAGGGAAAAAGTTACATCATAATCAATTCCTTCTTCCTGATTATTGCTCTTAGCAATTAACCTTGCTTTGTTCCTCACCATATTACCTAACTCATCCAATTTGTTTCTAAATACCCACTTAGTGCTAATGATTGGATGGTTGGTTGGCCTTAAAGCTAAGGTCCAAACTTTGTTCCTTTCAAATTAGGAAAGTTCTTCTTACATGGCAATCATCCAACCCTCTTCCTCTTCAACTTCCTAAAAAAGGTCTTAGGTTCTACTTGTGATATGAATGCCACATATTCATAAGCTTCCGTTAGTTTTTTTCTAGTTTTGACACCTTCCAAGGAATCACCAATGATTAGTTCTTGTGGGTGATTTTTTACAAATCTCCAACTTTAAGGAAGATCGTTGTGTTGATTGTTAGTTCTTTGCAAGTCGTTTAGTGGCAATTCTTCATCATTTTTTCTTGCTAGACTTGGCTTAATCATCTTCTTCATTATCTAAGCTCATCTTAATGACATCTACATCATATCAGCATCATCAAGCACTACATTTCTTTATGCGTCATTAGTTTCATCAAAGATAACATGAATAGATTCTTCTATAACTAAATTTCTTTTATTAAACACTTTATCTGCCTTAGAATTCAATGAATGTCCTAAGAAAATGGCTTCATCAATCTAAGTATCAAAATTTCACATTGTGTTTTTTCCATTATTTAAAACAAAAAATTTGCGTTCAAAACTCTTTAAATGTAAAATGTTTGGCTTTCTTCCTTTGTAAAGCTCATAAAAGGCTATTGAAATTAAGAGTCTAATGGAAACACTATTTAAAATGTAAGTTGTTATGTTCATAGCTTTAGACCAAAAATATTTTGTCAAATTGTTTTTACTAAGCATTGTTCTTGCCATATTTGTTAAGGTCCTATTCTTTCTCTCTACAACTCCATTTTGTTGTGGAGTTCTATGTGTAGAAAAATTGTGATCAAAACCATTTTTATTACAAAATATTTTAAACTTATCTCCTTCAAATTCACCACCATGGTCGCTTTTAACACTAAAAATGATAAGCTGTTTTTCATTTTGAATCCTTCTATAATGATTAGCAAAGGTAGGCATAGCATCATCTTTGTGGGTAAGAAAATATACATAAATATACCTAGAACTATCATTAACAATAATAAAGCCATATGACTTGTCTCCTAAATTTACAACATTGATAAGTCCAAACAAGTCAATATGCAATAGCTTAAGTGTTCTAGAAGTTGAAAAAATTTCTTTGATTTGAAAGAAGTTCTAACTTGTTTCCTGAATTGAAATGCATCACAAATTTTATCATTTTCAAAAGAAATCTTTGGGAGTATAGCAACTAAGATTTTTTTAAAAGTTTTGAGATGGTATGCATACTAGCATGTCCAAGTCTTCTATGCCACAACCAACTATCACATACATCATTAGCCATGAGTCATGATTTATTATTAATTTCATTAAGAGAGATCACATACATGTTCTCAATTCTATTGCCAATGAATATTACTTTATTAATGTCAATGTCAATAACTTGGCCTCCATAGGAAACAAAATAAACTCTATATCCTTCGTCACAAAGTTGACTAATACTTAATAGATAATGCTTTAAGCCTTTAACAAGTAAAACATACTTGATTTGAGTTTGAAAAGTGTTATTGATGGTTCTAATTCCATGGATAATACTTTTGGTGTCATCACCATAAGAGACACTTTTACCTTTTTTTTCATTAAGCTTGACAAACAATCCTTCATTTTCAATCATATGTCTTAAGTAACCATTGTCCATGTACTAAGGCTGCCTTTCCTTTGGTTAAGCTTTCAAACATTATTCTTTTTGGTCTTGCTTAACATCATGATTTTCATATTTTGCTATCAAGCAAAAGTTTACTCTTTCTTCCACCTTATCTTTCTCATCCTCTGAGCTAAACAAATCACTATCCAACCATGTGAAAACTCTATGATATAGAGTTATTTGGACTTACTTTTGATAATAATTTAGCTTAGTTCTTATAGTAATGCATAAAAATTAGTAGGTTTTATTTAAATTATTTTAAGTTAATTAATTTAGGTGAGTCAATCTAATCTTAGTTAATTTTATGCTTAAATTAATGGTAATGTGATTAAAATAGGTTGTTATTAATTTATTTTACGCTTTTGTAGGTGTTTAATGAAGAAGACTTTTAATGGAAGATGGAAAGCAATTTCGAAGTGTAGACTTTCACTGCATATATTTTGGTATTTAGACCATAACTCTTTCTAAAGAACTTCTAATGAGGTGATTCATAAGCCATTGAAAAGCTAAGAAATAAAGCTACAACTTTTATGTTTACCACCTCATCTAGTTCAGTTGAGAAGGTAGTCAAAACTCTTGTCGAAGTTGAAGTACTACAATAGTCCTAGAGCAATTACGATTTTTTCTAATTAAATGGTCAAGGTTGTGGCTCACGTAGTCTAATGAGGAAATCCTAGTTAGAATTGATATCTTTCTTCACCAAACTTGGCCTAACTTCAACACCCTAAAGAAAAACCTTTTGAAGAACATTTAAAGACACAAGGAAACACCATATTGAGAACTGAGATTCAAGCCACAACATCATTGAAAAAAAAGTCTCATTAAAGCTGGGAAGAAATCAAGAGGAGTCAAGAAGATTTGGAAATCAAGGTTACAATTCTTGGGTTTTTTTATCTTTTTGTTATTCTCTTAGTTTCTTGGTTTTGGTTTTGATTATTAAACTTACTTTGATGATGATGCGTGACTTGATGAGGAGCTAAATTATTAATCTAAGATTATGATTGAAATCAATATGTAGTCTGATCTATTTATCTCGCTTTTACTTATGTTTGAGGGTTTTAAGTTGTTTATTCTATTATGTTCTTAATGCTTTTAATTCATTGGCCAATAAATAGATTGAATTGGAAACCTAAACCTTGACGAAGGAGATTTAGGTAGACCTTGAAAAAAATAGTGTATGATCGAATACACTTAGTTGATTAGGTTGTTTGATTTGCATATAGGGTACGCATACATCAATAAGCCATACTTAGCCAAAATTAAAGCACAAACTTAATGAATATTCCTTCAATTTAATTTGCATAGACATATAGTAAATTAGTTATGTAACACCCCTATTATTTAAAAAAAAATGAATGAATGAAGACCAACATGGGCAGCCACCCATGTGGTCAATCAAGAAGTCCACAAATTATTTTTTTTTGTGGAGAATGGTAATAGGGGCCGGCCTAAAGAGACAAGAAAGAGAGGAGAGAGAAGAAGAAAAAGAAAAGTCAAGCTAGCCATTAGAAGAAGGGAAAAAAAGAGAAAAGACAAGAAAGAAGGAGAAGAAAAAATGGGGCTGGTCAAGAGAAAAAGAAGAACAAAAAGGGGGGTTGGCCAAAAGTAAAAGAAAAGACAGAAAAAAAAAAGAGAGAAAAAGAGAGCAACTTGAAGAGTGGGTACCGGAGTGAAGAAGAAGAAAAAGAAGAAGGAAGAGAGAGGGAGAGCAGCGGTGTGTTGGGGGAGAAAGAAGAGGGAGAAGAAAGAAGAAAAAAAAAGAAAATGAAAGGGGGAGTGGGGGTGCTGAAGGAGAAGAAAAAGAAAGAATAAAAGGAAGAAAGAAGAGAGAGGGGGATCGACGGTGCCGAAGGAGAAATAGGAGAGAGAAGAAAAAGAAGTAGAATAGAAACTCTAGTTGGGAGGAAGGCCAAAAGCAAGGGGAAAAAAGGGAGGAAGAGAAAAAAATATTAAAAAAAGAGTAGGAAAGAGAAAGAAAGAAACGGGAAAGGAAGAAAGAATAGCTAGATACACGTATGAACCAATAGTGAAGTAGCGTCCCGTTCTTGTTAAGTGAGTGGGTGCTAAATTTCAAAAACTATATCCCTATAAATATATTATATATGTTACATTTGATGGTTGATGAAATTGTGGAAAGCATGAGTTGGTAGAAAGCCCTAGGTTGTTTGTTAATTCAATCAAGGATTTTAAATTTGATTTTTTTATATTATACATAAGTATATATCTACAAGGTTTTAATTACGAGGAAACAAGCCTTTGACTAGCTTTTTCCTTCAAAATCATTCCTTGCAAGCTTGCGTGATGTTTGGGCCAATGGTCATTATTTGATTCATGGGATTTGATAAAAATTTTAATGATTTCACTTAGCATGTTGATTTGATGGATATGCCATGCTTGGAAATAAATTATGCATAACATTCAATTTATGATTATATTGCTTTTGATCTGTCATGTTTTGCAAATGCATTAAATTGCAATGATTTTCATTTTAACGTGATTGAGATACTCTGAGTAGGACCTGTTACCACACCAGGTTAAATGTGGTCTTTGTACACAAAGTAGTGATTGTTAATTATCAATATTTGATTGTAAAGGGGGACATGAAGTCTCGATTCATATTGGATGGCGTGGGCAATTCCCACTAGTAGGTAAAGGGGGACCAAAAGCCTTGATTTATATTGGGTGGTGTGGGCAGTTCCCACAAGTAGGTAAATGGGACCTGAAGCCCCGATTTATATATGGTGGCGTGGGTAGCTCCTAGAGTAGTTGATGATGTTTGAGAGAGTAAGCCTAAAGGTTATACTAAACCTACCCGAGGATGATGCTCACTTGAGGACTTTTATTATACAATCTCAAACCCTATTCTATAAAATAATTACGAAGTCATTTACATGCCCAATAGAATGTTTCCATATTTAGGAAGTTCAAGAAATCGTTAAAAGACGATATTGCCCCTAATGGTACCATTAAGTCGATTAAGCCTCGAACGAGTTGAAATAGGAATTTTAAGGTGAAATTAAGAGTTTCACAGTCCATGAATGATTTAAAATGGTGATTTGGAGTTCGAGGATCAATTTGGAGTCAAATCAGAATTTTCACTATTTAGGGGCAAAATGGGCATTTGTCACCTAGGGACAAAATGAGAATTTTAGAAAAGATTTTTTTTGACCCCATTTGACTTATTGGAGTATGATTTGAGTATTGGAGTATGATTTGAGGTTTAGAAGTGAAAAAATTTTAATTTTCAGTATAATTTGGAGTATAGGGGCAAAATGGTAATTTTACCACCCCGGGGGCAAATCGATAAATTTTCACCCCCGACACTTGTTAAGACCAAGAGATTTTATTCATCATGGAAATGGATAAACATGAGAAATGTGTGGTGGAGAATTAAAGAATTAAAAGTCAAATATTTAAAATTTGAACCAATAAGGAAATACCATGTGTCATGCTTTTATTATTTTATTATTTCTTTATAAAAAGGTAAAAAATCAGCCCATTTCTCCCATAGTGATCAGCCAAATTAGAAGAGAAGAGAAACCAAGGAAGAACAAACCCTAGGTGGGAAAAATCAAAGAGAAAGTGTTGGAATTCAAGGATTTGATCAAGCAAAGGTAAAATTTCTTTGATTTTGCTAGTGATTTACCTTACCCATGCATTTTTCCTTAATTTCCATGGTT